>NW_005187617.1:211898-247324 GCF_000239375.1 Pundamilia nyererei | reverse complement strand
CCCCACCCCACTGCTGCTGGGTGTTATGATGAGGTGGCGGTCAGGACAATGATAACGATGACAAATATGACAGCTGTCATTGTCATTGGCTGCTCTCTTTGTCACTGTCAACACTCGTTCCTTCACATCTCAGCTTTTTAAAATATAAAAGTAAGAGGAGCTGAGATTTTGAATCGCTCCCCGTAGGCCGAGTGACCACAGGAACCCGGCAGGCTGCGGTGTAAACAACAGCCACGACAAACAGGAAGTGAGGGTGCAGCAGGGTGACACAACAGGCGGCGACTCCCAGTGAGACGAGGTCGGTGTCACGGTCTGACACCCGCACATGAAGGAGCAGGAAGAGGAGCGGGGTGAAGAACGACCACATGATTCACTGACCTGACTGTCTCCCTGACTCACTGACTGCTTTCAAACCGACAGACCAACAAATGCTTTCCTGCTCCAGAGCGGCGTGAAATATCACAGAGACCAGAGGAAGAAAAACAAACGAATACAAGAAACATTTCATATTTAAGTTTTTGAATGATGAAAATCACTGAGTATATTAAGGTGACGGTGGGTCCCTCCTTGTGTCTCAAAATCCTTACTTTTCCTCTTGCGCCCTTTATTTACCAAAAAAGGGAAATAATCCTTCCTGTAATGAACACTGCAGCCTCCAGGTGGCACCACTGATGGTGTTGAAGCCAAATTAATGTAAAGTAAATTAACAGTTGCGTAACAGTGTCTTTGCATGAGAGGGGCTTTTTATTTGGCTACTCTTTACTCCGCTGTAAATGTCCCCTGTGGGCTTCTGTAGCCTCCAGCTACAGCGCTGCAGATGCTGTGGTTCATAACAGGCTGAGCAAGTGGAAGTAACTGATTTATAAAGCTCAGAACATGGAGCCACAAGGGAACACACACACACACACACACACACACACACACACACACACACACACACACACACACACACACACACACACACACACGTGCAGCTTTGTCAAACCTCCTCACACAGGAGGAGGTCAGTGTATCACTCTGCTGTAATTAATAATGTTCTGTGATTAACTGTTGAGCTCAGTAATTACACACACGCACACATCAGGGCAACACCTGCTCATTGTGTGCGTGTCGGTGTGTAACTATCAGCCATGTTGTGGGGACATAAATCTGTGTACACACTCACACTGTGGGAACCCGCCTGCCTGTGCTCGTAATCTAAAGCTAAGGTTGAGCCGAGGTTGAGTTCAGATTAAGGTTACGTCAGAAACACGTGACAAACTGTTGTCAGCGCGGCGTCGCTTAAACTTGCTGATGTGCTGTGACACGAACTAAGAACAGAACGACCTCTTTATCGTGTTAAGATGCGTGCGAACTTCACTTACATATGTGACCACATGTAAACAGCTAACATAGATTCTTTGTATGACCAGCATGGCTGACCCCTCGGCGCCCCCTGCTGACCAGCTGTAAACAGATCAATAGGAAAACGAGCGCTCTGCTCACTTGATCTGTGACCTCAGGAACACTTTCCTGTTGAGTTTGTGATCTCAGACATTCATGTTTTTAAGGTCTTACAGAATGAAACATGTCATTAAATCAAAACAGATGAAAAAGGAAGACGAGGATTTTGGGCCAGACCGCCTCCTGCAGCTCAGACAGTCTATATATTAGAAGGTCGGTGGATCGATCCCTGACTCCTCGAGTCCAGATGCTGATGTATCCTCGGTCAGGTTAGAAACCCGAGTTGCCTCCATTCAAGTGCAAGTGTGTGTGCACAAGACACTGGGTAACACATGTGTCTCCTTTTCAATGGTTCTGTGTTGTTCCCATGCAAACATAGTGAGCATTTAGAAAGAACCCATGAAGTAATGTCTTGATGCATGCTCAATCATCCAGGTCAGGCAATCTCAAAATGTTTTCAGTGGGACAAACGTTTCGTTATTCGTCCACGTGACTTCTTCAGTCTCCTTCAGAGACCAGTGCTGAAACCACCAGAACAGAATGTCTGACTTGCTCTAACTATCGTTATGCTACAGTCACAGTAGGAAAACACTGGTTGGAGACTGCAGCATGACCGGCATTATTCCTACTGTGCACAATGAGCGTGCTTCTCGTTGGTTTCCGTGGAAACACAAAACAAGTTTTTAAAGGGACTTTTGTGCATCAAGCCGATAAAAGGCTGTTGGAGTTCACCTGCGTCAGTTTGGGATTCAATACGGTGAAGTTGACAAATGTGTGCAGTCTGTTCGTTATAACGCGGCAATTAACTGTGATAAATTTGCAAAAATCACAAATCTGTTGCTGACAGCATCCAGAGAAACTTACACTAACTACTCTTTTTAGAGTCTGCAGGGCAGCGATTTCACTGCAGCGCGACACTCCACAATCTTGTTGTTATGCAGGAATTGGTCCAAACTGACTGTGTTCATGAATAGATACAAAAAGATAAACAGAGATCTAACAATCCATCTGTGACAGACAGGTCGCCTCCCACCAGGCAGGCTTTGAAATCGCCTTGCAATCGCCGTGGTTGCCCAGAGGTTGAGGGTCTTGCACACTCAGGCAAAGACATGGTTGCCACAACTACTTGCATTCAGTCAACAAATGTGGAAAAACTCCATGCAATCATCAGGCAACCAGTGAGAAATCTTAGTGGGAAGAAGGTTTTCTGTGGTATTTTTATTTTAGTGCGACTGAGTCATAAAGTAGAGTTCAAACATCTGTGCAGGTGTTTGAACTGAAGGACTCGACGAATCCTACCCCTGACCAACATTTTCATGTAACAGCCATTAAAACACCGCAGCGACTCCAGAACTTAAAATATCACTGTATAACATCCCTGTTGCTATGTCAACATTTGTTCCTGCATAATGACTGTGTCTAAGAGAAAAGGGAAGGCAGTGAAAGCAATGTGATAATGAGAAACTCAAAGCAGAATAATAATAAAGGGGCTAATGGCATCTAGAGAAAGACAGTGAAATGATTTCTACTTGCACCGCTTTGCACGTGGACACTGTGCAGATGGGCAAAAGTGTGCACATTCTTAACACTTCATTAAAAACCTGATTCACAGCCATGGAGTGATGGGATGTCTGAGGCCATATTGCATGAGGGACGGGAACCAGCAACCTCCCTGCTCGTCTGCCCGTAGGCTCGCGGCGCTCTACATTAGGACACTGAGCGAGTCTCCGGGAAAATGTGTGTTAGTAAGACACGGCTCACCCAGGCCCGAGTGTGTAATTGGTTTGTGTTTCTGGATGGACGAGTTAGTTCGTGGACTTCTGTGATTGTGTGTTTGTGTGTGTGGTTTCTGTTGTTGGTCCAAACAGGCACCAAATGGCACCAAACCCCGAGGCATCGAGCTGCTACTCACAACAGCTACATGTGTGTCATCCCCACCTCTCTCTGCTCTTGTATGCTGCCTCGCTCTCCCCTACAGATGGTCTTATGCCTTTCCTTCTTACTACCACTCTCGTGTGTGTGCATATGTTCTTAGCTCTTTGGCTACATTTGGCTAAATGGCCACTAAAGCTCCAACCAGTTTTCCATCCAACAGTTCAGCTCGGATACATAAAACCTGGACTTTCCGATGTAGCTACATACAGCAAAAAAGCCTAAATCTGTCTCTACAAACCACAAAAAATATGATGTTCAGTAGTGAAAAACGCTTTCTGTCTATCTGACGGCTTGCAGGGTTTCTACCAGCATATAGATGGGTGCAGCCATCATCACTGGTTCTGTACTGGCATCTGCTAATTAGTGCTAAGCCCCAGGCCAAAACCCGTCTCACCAAACGATCAAACGTTTCAAAAAGCACCAACAACACAAGACAGAGGTGAGTCAGCTCCTTACGCTGGCACAAGTGAAACAAAGTGTGTATAGTGTACAGCTGTTATAAATATATGTGACTGAGACCAAACACACTTCCTGAACTGGACTGTAAACACAAAGAATATTTTAACATACGAGTCTATGGGGAATTACTCAGACGTCTGAGCCTCTTTTGGCACTTCGGTGTTAGTTATTTCCTTTGCCCTGTTGCTGCTCGGTCTCCTCGTGCCACCGGCACCGAGTACAGGCTGGGACAGGTTTAAACCCATGCACAACTCTGGCTGGTGAAACAGGAAATACACAAATTCTATAACTAAATAAATTCTGCTGCTTTTGTACCGGAGATCCATAAAGTGAGCGTTCCCTCACATTTTCCACATATAAACCAGAACTCACCGGCTTTTAAAGAAAATACAAAAAGACTCATTTTACAGGTTATTTAATGTGGTATAATTTCATATTTAATGCTTTTATATATAGAACAATAATTCTAAAAATATAATGTAATAATTTACTTAGTGAGTTAAGCTTTATGGCTGTGGAGGTGCTGCATGTGTGCCCTTTATTAACAAGCTGTCGCTGGTTGTTACAAGTCGATTAGGATGATAAATGTTAACAGCAGAAACGCCAACGACTGCAATCACTTCAAGCACACGAGAGAGACCCGCCGCAGCCAGGAAGAGATTACATGTCGTGAGTTTAACGGTCCTGACTGAGTTTGTTGCTTCTGTTTCCTGTCCTCGTCCCGTTTCCACCTGAGCTGCACCCAACAGCTGTCAGCCACCTTCACTATCCACCAATCAAAGAACAGCTCAGAGTATTTTTTTCTTGCCTGTTTTTAATCTTGTTGTTTGTCATAGTCCCCTATTTTTCCAGCTCGTCGTCTCTAGTTTTCATCTTTGTGTTTGAGCAAAGAGCAGCAGAATAATGAACCATGAAACTCGAGTCTGAATATTAATATGACTGAGGAGGATCGAGTTAAGACGAGTAATCTGACTGGCCACCTTTCGGACTTGCCCTTCTCCCCGTGCGCACGGTTGGCTGGTGGACTTAATGAGCTTGGACAGAAAGCCGTGGTTGGTCAGATGAGAGATGGCAGAGATGGGACTGGATGAACAGAGATGACAGCTAGTTGATGAATCAGCCTCAGGTCAGTGTAAATGTATGACAGCTACAAACAAATAACCTCCTCACAGCTGCTCTTTTCCTGACAGACAAAGATGCAGTTTACAAAGAATATCTGAGCAGATTTATCAAAAGTTATACTGGAAGCAAACGGTCGGTTTAACCCAGAAGTGCTTCACAGTTCTGTCCTTCGGGTGGCAGGAAGCCGTCTGGCTTATTCTGTCGTATAGTGTGAGGAGTCTGGACTTCGTGGTCCAGGTTAGGATGCTGCTTGAGAACATTTCCGGCACTCGGCCTGTGAAACTGAATGCAGGGAATACTTATCTGGACTATTCTCCTCAGGCTGCTGTACTGACCCTGCCAAGCATGATGGGAAAAACAGATGGACGGAGGTGTTGTTTTATGAATTAAAACAGCTTCAGTGTCCAGAATCAGCAGCAGGATGAGTGGTGACACGTTTTTCCTTCAGTATATGAAGGTCTCCGTCCTTCAGCTGACCTTTAACCATCCATCAGGCTGTCAGAGCTTCAGCCTCTCCACTGTGTCATGATGAGTAATGGCTCCTGGACATTTGGTCAAACCAGTGCTAAAAAAATAGTCTCTCATCATCGACTTCAGCCCGAAGATGATGGATGCATAAGCAGCTGCAAATTTCACTCTGCCGCCTTTATCTTTTATTGAAACTGAGAGGAATCAATAGAAATATGGATCAGTACTTGTGGTGTGTGACTGAACACACAGCTGAAGTAGCTGTGACTCGTCCCCCGTGGGTACGTCCCCTGAAATCCAAATGCTCTGGACAGACGATGATCGTTATCTTGAGAATATAACAGAACTTTCACCCTATTTTGAACACTTGTAGAGACGTGAAAGGCATAAATCCCGTGACCCGTGTGAGGTCAAAGTTTTCAGTTTCTGCTTCCTATCAAAGGATTTGATGGATTCGATTTGTTATTTAGCTGATGGCATGGAGGATGTTAATAGGCTCACATCCTTCGTTCAGATTTGCTTCCGTTGCAGCTCGTTCTTCTCGACAGACCTGCAGGATTGGTACTGATTAGAAATACACTTGTGCCTCAAGTTTGCAGCAGAACATTGCAGACTAAACATTATTTTGATGGCAGAAGACTGAGAGTCAGAACTAAGTGAACGAGTCTGCAGTCGGATTATTATCCTCAGCTAGAACGAGCCATCTCTATGTCAGGCTGAGAGGTTCTAACACTGGAACGGCCTCTGGACACCTGATCAGTTAGATCCAAAGCAGGATGTGAAGTGAACTTCATCACTAACACAGAAGCTACTAAATATAGAGCACAAGCTCTGTCAGAAGAAGCCATGGCCTCAGAGGACACGAAGCATCTCCAGAGCATTTCTCAGGAGGGGAAGCAAGGTCAAACCATCAGCCCCGGCTTAGACATACCAACAATTAAAGATTCTGGAAAATGTCACCTTTACTCATGAATCCCAGTTAAATTTGAAGCTTTGAAGCCCACAGAGTGCTGACCATAGCATACTGTCCCTTCACTCATCAGGCCTAAACTACAGGAAACACTGAAGAACATTTTAGATTTTTTATCTTGTATGCTAGAAAGTCGTGGAGGAAATGATATCAGGTGTTGCAGACGTCCAGATGTCGAGAGCTGATCGATAGAAGCAGCTCTTTCTGCTGCCCAGCTGTGCACATCTGTAAACCTGCCAAAGTGACAGAGGATGGTGCCAGATGGAAATGGAGAAGAAGCACGTATCGCTCACACTGATATCTTCCAGGCAGCTTGAGCCAAGATGCTGTCATTAAGAAAAAGACTTGTATTGTTTTAATGAATGAAAGGACAGCACCTTCCTTTGACTGTATATTTGCTGTTTCTGTATCCAGATGTTGTTACACACGATGCCTTCTACAGCGGGATGAAGTTTGACATCTTGAAAACATCTCCGTCCTACAGCACTGCTGCTCCCCTGGGCGTCGGCTGACGCAGGAGGAATCAAAGTCAAAGAGATCACGTTATCCCAGTGAAAACACTTAGATCAACTCGTGTAGAAAAACTGTAAAAATAAAAGGATCCCGCTCAGCATGTGGTTGCACTGTCAGCCTCGGTTATATAACTGCTTGAGCTGACTGAAGATGGTGACGGGGCCTGAGGTAGAATGTGGGGTTTATGCACTGACATCTGAATAGGCCATTACAAAACAACAATTGCAGAATATAAGCAGCTTAGTATAAGACGAGGCTCCAGGCAGAACAAGGCTGGGATGGAAGACATGCAGCAAATAATACAGAAGAAAAACTCAATATTTAAATAAACAGTTTTAATTTTCCAGATCTACTGTCATCTGGATCAAAGCCTGTAAACAAAAGATAGCTGTAGCCACCCTGACGTCACACCCACCATCCTGCAGTCCTGAGACTGGACATGTCACATGTGACCAATCACACCCAGAGCTCAACTGTTAGACAGTGACCATTCAGATTCACCACACTGGCAACCTGCTGGGTGTGCACTTCATTTAAAGCTCTTATTAACCACTTTTAAACCTTACATGGGTTTGCTGCGTCTTACATGACAGATTTGTTTATTGCAAAAGAAAATAAGAAGTTTTCTGTTAGAGCCAGACAGCTGTGGAACTGAGGTTAGCAATCAAAACAGCACGGCTGCTGATATTCCTACTATTGACTCACGATTCATGGATTTATTAGTGTGTTCTACCTGTCGTAATATCCACTGTTTGATCAGGTTTGTCTGGTTCTTATTTGTTTCTGTGTTGCTGTTTTAACTGTGTTAACAGTTCCTGGAAGCAGTGAGGTCGTTTTTCTGGCAACCACACATTTCACCCCCTGCTGGCGAATTTGTACAAATGCAGATTTAAAACAACCTCCTTCTTTTATATACAGTCTTTGGTTCTGAGTGAATTTTGACCTTCAAAGCAGCTAAATAATTTCTCCTCAAGGTCCAGTTAAGGCCCTAGGCTTCCAGCTGTTTCATGAGTGTCCTAACCAGGGAGTGCAGAGGTGAATAATCAACCTGGACCTTTGCTTTGTGAACCGCTGTGTCCATGATTAAGAATGAAAAGGACTTCTCAAGCGAGGCACAAATAAAAACTTGCAGTCTCGTTTTTTAATTCCCCTGTAATAGGCTGTTATCTCTCCCTCTGCAGATTTACTTATCAGCAAACAAAGCATTAACATTTTATTCTTGCAGACTGAAGCAGAGCTGCTCTGAAAACATACACACCAAATAAACCATTACTGCCTGTTGGCTTAATGAACAATGAAGCCCTCCAAGATCTGCGGCTCTATTTACACTGCAGATAAAACTACATTCTTAATAAGAATAGAATCTCTGCTTTTCAATGAGTCGCCTTTCATCGGCAGAGCAGGAGAGAAAAGGCCTCCACTTAAACATATGTCCAAGAGAGCTTAATGGGAAAATCACAACATGATGAAGGAGGTTTTCTGCTCCCAGGGGCAAATAAATGAAAGGTGCTGCAGTGACGTCTAAAACAAACTGAATTGTCATGTGATGGTTCAAAATATGGAGTAAATCTGGGTTTAGTGTTGGTTTTCTGCCATTTTTGTTCAGATATTCACAGAAAACCTGGACGACAAACCTCTGTGTGGAACTGGAATGAATCTCTGGTGAACACAAGGGTTCATCCTCCGGGGACCATAAAGACCTTCACACTAACGGTGAAAGCGGCGCAGTGACCTCACAGCAATCATGAATCTCAGAGTCTGTATAGCAAAGATGGACATAATCCCTCTGACTCTGCATTGGATGAGAGGGTAGAGCGCTAGGTTTGTGCAAGCTTGGTTATCAAACTGCATCCAGAAACCATCCAGACCTCCAGCTGCACAAACATGTCCACGGTTCAGTGACTCCAGTCAGCTATCGGCCAGTCGAAGCATCCACTCCTCTAACTCCAGCATAAACGTGGAAGATTCTCCTGAAGTGACCTAAAGAAGCTGAAGTCAAGCTCAGCAAACAGCAGCTGCCGGAGCTGGGGTCAAATCAAAGACGCCACCAGTAGCACCAGCAGAGACGCAACCAGGACAACCAGACTTTGCAGTATTTCCTGTGTTTATCTCAAGTTCACTGTAGAGAAAATATCTTTCTAAATTATGTCTCAAAAATCAGTTTGATGCAGAGGAGAACACTGCTAATAGACAGCGCACTATTGTGCATCAAATCCTCGAGAGGAAAACCTCCACACAGCACAGCCACACACCTGTGGGGGCGGGACCTGCCCGGTCATCCAATGAAATGTGGCCTCCACCTCTGGTCTGCGATGAGCCAACGCTGTGTGGTTTGTGACTGATTTGATTTATTGTCTAATCATATATGACTAGTAGCTATTTACTCGCATTAATGCTGAACCACTGTAACTCAAACATGTTTAAGCTAAAAGAAAAGAAAAGAAAGAAGGAAAGATCAAATAAATCTGTGATTCTGGAAGGTTTGAAATATTAGGAGGAAAAAGTAAAAGACTTCAGCCCGGTTATCTCTGCAGCAGGCTGTGAACGGTTTATTTCTGTGGTTCAGTCGGATATTTTAATGTGTTTACTCACTTTTAGAGCCTCAAGTGGCCATGAGAGGAACTGCAGTTTTTAGCGCTTCCATGTCGGCTTCATGTTTGAGCTGCTCGCTCGCTCTGTGTCTCTGTGCTGGGCTCTTTCGTTCTTGTTATCCTGATGAATAAACTGCGGTTTTAAGAGCCTTTGATGCATATTTTCAGTTATTTCACGATTAATTATCACAATCATTTCTAGCTTCATCTGTGCTGACTTGAACTGATGGAAATAAACTGTTAGTTGCTGCCTCATTTGTACAGAATTTCATGGAAATCCATCCAATCGTTGTTGTGAGTTTCAGTCTGGCGTTGCCATCCCTAGAGCCATGCTGCTAGCGTAGCTAAAAATAATCAGGCAGCAGAGAGACCCGTTACTGAGCAGAAACGATCACAGATCTGACAGAGACGAGCGCATCCTCAGGTCTGTGGCTGAACACAAGAAGCTGATTTAACTTAAATCATCACAAAAAACCTTCTTTATTTTAATATTTCTGTGGCCGGTTCTCCACTCGGTTACCTGCTCTTTGCTCTTTGCTCACGGCCATAATTTGATTTCCTCTCAGGGATTCAGAAAGTTCATCTGGTCTTATTGCAGGACAGCGATCTCATTTATGTCCACTCATTCATTAGAAGGTGGTATGACAGAAAAATAGAAATCAATATCACAACACTATTATAGCCAGCGTCATTAATCTTAACGACAGCCACGAGGCAGCCCCGAGGAGCGACTGTGCAGCGGAGCAGTTTGGAGGTCTATTTCAGGAGGCAGCTGAAATCATTTGGCTGGCTCGCTTTCGTCCAGCATCGTTGCCCTCTGCTCCCTCTGAAGCAGGATGAATCATGGTTGTGTGTGTGAAGGAGGATGAATTCAAATAACAAAAGAAGAAATGTCAGATTAGTAAAGCAGTCTTTAAAAGCATGCTTCTTCTGACCAGTGCTGAGAAAAAATTGGCGTTCAAAGAAAGTTCAGAGTGATTTTTTACTCCTGCAGAGGTCCGCTACAATTTTCACTGTAACAGGACATCACTCACCCTGTAGTCCAAAAGGAAGACGATCACAGAGGCGAGGAAGGAGTCACTACACCATCTGAGAGGCATTTCAAACATTAGCACACAATATGTTCCTCCTCTGCCTTTTTAGTTTTCATCTTCACGTCATTGTCTCACCTCCCAGCTGGGCGAGCGCTGGTTCTGCTGGAGGAGCGTTCCCGTTAAAAGGGACTTTCTTCCTCCCCACAGTCGATAAGTGCTTCTCATGGGGCGGAGAGCGTTTACTTTACGATACATGCTGATGGGAACTGCCACTCTTTAATTCAACTGAATTAACAGGATGGGGAATGAACTTGCAACGCCTTGTAAATATAACGGACACTGAAAGCATTTTAGTTTTCCTCGCACACTTATAGCTTTGCAACTTAAAAATGGAACATTTAAGACATCAGTGCAATTAAAAAATGATGAGATCGTATTTTATCATTTAATAATCTGCTCTCTCCAGCTTCCACACAGTTATGTTTCACACAGACCGCCGTCACTACGAAAAACCTCAACTTCATCCGATCAACACTGAAAGCGACATTTATTTCTTTTATTTATTCATATTGTTAACCGCCCCCAGAGGCTGCTGGGGTAAAAAGTTCCTGCTGGGTGTGAAACTGTATCAAACTGCAGTCTCTCTGTTTTTAGCTGTGCAATGAGCCTCTGAGCAGATGCTGCGTTTGCAGTTTTTGTTTGGAAATTTGTGGCAGGTGAGCATTTATCATGTTTTAGCCGGCTAATTATTCACCACTATGCACCTACTGTTATGTGTCAGCCCTTCAAACAGGAACAGATATCATTTGTGAAACCCTAATAGGCTCTTTTCATGTTTTATTAACAATCTGACACACAGGGTTGGTGACATCACGAGGGAACAGATTGATGAACGGCCTCCTGCCGGTTAAAGGAGCTGTCTGCAGAGAAAACGAAACTGCGAGCTGAGCGCTGAGAGAGTCGAGGGCAACACGTCACCATCGCCACAGACGACGAGCAGCTCGGAGGACAAAGGTCAGAGAAGGTGAGACTTCACAGAAACAAACGTACGAGTGAGATCAGGAAGAAACGGACGTTTCTCTTCTTCTGGTAGACAGATGTTTAACTTATCCAGCTCGCCACTGAGTGCGGCCATGGCAACCACAGCACTTCCTGTGGTTTTCAAATAAGCTCAGAAGAGATGAGTGTTTGCTATCCAACCAGCATGAAAATTAAACAACCGGCAGCTGAAGAACAGGAAAAGCGGGGGCTGAAGGTGAAGTGGGCTTTTCCTTACTTCCTGTCGTATATCTCCTGTTCACATTAAACATCTAAGTTGCTAATAACGAAGCCAATGTGTGTACAGCAATCCCTGTGAGCCAAAAGCTCCTCTAAACACTCAGTCGGCTCCCAGCACAAGCTGCTGATGACCATGTCAGGGACACGTGGTCTCCGTGACATCACACAGACTGCCGCAAACATGGTCTTAGTCACTATGAGACCGTCCGCTGTTTTGGGGAGTCCTATTCTTGGAGCCTCAGCATGATGCAGATCAGACTGTGAAACTGAAACAGTAGCACAACCTGCTTGGTCATCCTTCTGGACTCTAACGGGGCCGTCTTTAACAAAGTCGACACCACAAGAGCTGAAACCTGCGACTGAGGCAACAAACCCAAAGATTTGGCTGCGGTGAAGCCGGTTCATCCTATCAGAAACAACCTGGCTGCTTCTCACAACCAGAGAAGCTGCCCCCTGCTGGCTATTAAAAGTAATACAGCCATAATGTGCACTTTTTCTGATCTTTGTGTTATATCCATCTTTCCCATACAGTCTATTAAGCCTGAGCTTCGTCATACAGGCATAACTTGACATTTTCACTATAAATATCCATCCACGGCATCTATATGGTAGAAAAACAAAAAAACAAAGCAGAATAATAATAAGAATTTATCATCAAAACAACCAAAACAGCATTGTTTTAGTTTATTTTCCACAGCAGCCACTCCAAACGTCGTCTGAGTTTGATTCAGAGTGCTTTTAATGACAAGGGCGGGTCCAAAAAGCCCTCGACACGTTGTTTTTATTCAGCTGGGTGGAGATCAGGTGACAGAAGGCCACGTCACATGACTCACATCTACTTTCGTATCTATTGTGTTCGTCTCCTCACGTTTGCTCCTGCTTTTCTCTGTTCAGCCTGACGGTGAATATGCTGGACTTAAACTGGAAACGCTCCACAGGATGACAGGTTGTCATGTCTTTTTGCTCTGGTGGTGTTTTTTTTTTTGGCATCGCTCGTGTTGTTGACGTGTGTTGGCCACTTTGTCGACTGATCCTCGGTGCTGCTAAAAATAACTACTCTCTCTGTCTTCTGTTCACAAGTGGCACTGTTGCCAAAACACTACCTGCATCTATTCAGCAGAGTCACTGCGGGTCACCGGCTGCACACGCTGCTGCCGCTGCCTGCTGCAGGAAACCACCAGACGCCACCGACTGATGGCTGAGCCTCAAAACAATCCTCTGTTTGTGCCGATGAAGGGCGTTGGCCAGAACGAAGAAGAGGATGGGTAGGAAAGAGGAAGGGGGGAAACAAGGGAAAAAAATAGGGAGAGGAAAGAGACTCAGGGGCTGGACTTTAGGAGGACAGGGATGAGAAGAAAAAAATAAGAGGAGGAGAAAGGGAGCATTATGGCAGGAGGTTAAAGAAGCATGATGATGATGATGAAGGAGGGGCAAAGAAAAGGCAGGATGGAGGCAGGACAGGACGAATAAGGAGGAGGGGCATGAGGAAGAGGTTGTTTAGATGATTAGAAGGAAAAACAAAGAGGACGTTAACAAGCAGGATGTGGTGAGAGGATTGTAAACGCTGGAGGGAAAATGGAGGACAGATATTGAGGGATGAGGAGATGAAAAAGTGGACACGCTTAGAGAAGGTTGAGATGATGGACTGGCCCGTGCTTTGATTTAACTCTGATGGAAGTGTTTTATTCCACTTCCAACTCTGTGTTTGTTTATTGATTTTGTGATAAAAATGATATCTGCTCGAGAGATGGCTTACAGTTGCTAGGAGCTCTTTTCATACCTTTGAAATTATTTTTATTGCTGTGAATTCCCCCAAACAACCTACACAGCTGTATCAGGTTCAATCAGGCGTCGGCTTTGCGTTTCAGCCACGCACGTTGCCGTGGTGACTTCTGTGGATATGAATGGCGTGGAGATGTTTCACAGCAGCATCGAAATTAAACTCCAGGGAGACGTTTCACTCTCTGAAAGGTTCCTGCTTGGCGGTGATCTTTTGTTCGGGTTCGGGAACTTTTTACATCACTAAATTAATTGTTATTTCGCGTATCGAACCGTGACACAAAAACCTTAATTATATACCACCAATTCACCTTATATATGGCAGGGTAAAAACCCAACATCGAAAAGAGAGAACCTCGACAATCATACGCCTCCTCAACAACACACGGCAACAGTAGGAAGAAAGAACTCCCTTTAACCTGGAGCAGAAGCAGCCAATCACTGGCTGGCTGTTGAGAGGAAAGACGGCAAGATGAGCATAACAGTTTGAAACTTAATCTTAAAAG
The DNA here is from genome assembly GCF_000239375.1 of Pundamilia nyererei. Classification (NCBI taxonomy): domain Eukaryota; kingdom Metazoa; phylum Chordata; class Actinopteri; order Cichliformes; family Cichlidae; genus Pundamilia; species Pundamilia nyererei. The sequence continues at coordinate 233,226 of NW_005187617.1, read as the reverse complement.
TAGAGAGGATGTCTTGTCTCTTGAATCCAAAGGAATCAGGTCTCTACTCTGATATAGAGGAAATGATGTCATAATACACTTTAACTAACCCCGGTCATTGCTTCGTAGTGTAGCAGTTTTTTAATACGCAGAGACCGGTCAGTGACCCCGGCTGCTTGTGGTTGCTGAGGAAAAAAGAGTACAGGGTGAAGCTGGTCGCAGAGAAGGTGCACTACTATAGTTTGAGCCATGGCTGGAGTGGAAGATGGCATCATGTCTGCAAACACTCACTAACTGCTCGCTAAGTAGTCGTGCAAACAGTAAAGAGAAACTGCTCGCTTTCAAACCAAAAGTTGTGTCACTTGAAACATGTTTTGATGGTAAGGTACAACTTTTATTTTGAAGGTGAACAAATCCAGGATTTTGGGTTTGCTTTGTACAGGTTTAGTGGTCTTCATTATTTTCTTGGAAAGCTGTCCAAGAACTAAAAGTACTGTGTGTCATTCTAAGTGTAAATGAATTTACTCGGCGCTGCAGGTGACTGGTTGATGCAGGTGGTGCTGCGCTGCTAGATGATGAAAACTGCTCACTGCCTGCACTAATCCTGCCTTCACAGCTGGAAATGGCTGAAGCTCACAAAAAACAGCACAAAATAGGTTGCTGTGGTCCAGAAAACATTTGATGTCATGAAATATTTCACCTGGAAGCTCATAGTTCAGTTTTCTATCAGGAGAGGGTCTCTGCAAAATCCTCCACTGACTTAAGTTAAGCACAGCACAAAAGTCATGGGCGTGATTCTCGGGTCTATTCCTGAGCTGACAGTCAGATGAATTTCAGGTGAGAAAGTGAGCGTGTTTTTAACGGTGATGAGTCATAGAAGAAAAAAACACAGATTCAGATCGATTACCACAAATCTCTCGTGTAATTGTCGCTGTAAGCGCTCCTATTCTGTAAAACGCTCGGTGAATCATTACCAGCAGTAAACGTTCCGCTCAGTAACAGGACATCTCAGAGTCATTATTTAATTATGTGTTTGACAAAATAATGTCAAATCTATAATGCTGCACTCAACCTTTCGGATACATTATTATCGCTGTATTTTATGGGTCACAGTCTCCTTTTTATTTCCAAAGAATCTGAAAACTGATATGCAAGTCCAATTTCCACAGTTCCCGTAGAGGAAAGTGCCACTAATTACAGAGGAAACCAGCACTCGGTCAAAGCACGCACCAGTTCATTCATTAACCCTTTTGAACCCACAGTTTTCACTTCCTGTAATTACATATGTCCTGCAGAGTTTCCGGGATTTTTTGCCGTGTATCTGATAGGATGGAAAATTCAGCACTTCTATCACGTCCAGCATGTAAACTGAAGGCAGGCTTACAGGTTTTTCTCTGCAACCAGTCAAACCAGTGATATGAACTAAAGTCCAATCACCATATAAACCACTAAACATCAGCTCAGATCAGATGAATCATAAAAATCTGACCACTTGTTCTGATACCTTTTACACTTTAATCAAAAATAAGACAAATATTAAAAATGACCTGTGATTTTAGGATAAAGCCTCAAGTCTGTAACTTTGTATGTAACATTCTGCAGATTGAATTAGCAAACCAATGTTGCTGTTAAATAAATAACATCAATAATTTCATGGACATAAAACAGATGATGGTGCTTATTCTCAGGTTTATTTATATGACACTGAGTCACAACAATAGAGACTCGAGGTGCTAAACACACGATGAAAGTTCACTCAAACGTCAAAGAAACAAAAAACTGTTTAAAAAACTGGACAATAGCATCTGTTGCATTGTGCATGAATGATTTACTGGAGCTTATTTGCTGTGTCGCAGCTCGTGTGCGTTATGAGCGATTTGTTATCTGTAGCAACTGAACAATTAGCGTTCTTATATTTGGACACTGGTGTGCGTTTCCACTTTAGGTTGTCGCCTGATTCTGAAGTTGTTACTATAACAAAATGCATTTTATTTCTTAATTTTACTGAACCGGTAAAGCTGATCAGTATATTTTATATTTTACAGTTTTCTGCCCAAATTTCTCTCATTCATATCAGCATTTCCTGTTAACTTTCAGGGACAAACATGTGGAGCTCCACAAGGCTCCGTTCTTAGACTTCTACTGTTCAGCTCCAACGCGCTCCAGCTCAGCTCAGACTGGGGGGCTGATGTTTGTGGAGAAATGTTTAAAAGAATATAATCAGCATAGATGATAGATGATGCTCATCATCATGCAAGTTAATGGGAGAAATTGTGGAGTTTTCATTGTCCAGTACTGATGGCCAATAGTTCTATATTCTATATGAGAAAGTAGAGAGGATGATCCTGACACAACGAATTTTAAACGATGGAGAAATGTTCTGATTGGTAATGACTGAGGCTGTCAGGTTACAGTCAATTATTTTAAGTATTTTATGTTTTTATATGTCGGTCAGAAACCAGTTCAATTCAATTCACATGGGGCTAAATCACAGCAAACAAACAATGAGAACATTCCAGCTGAGACCATGAAAGCCTATAAAAATACAACCAAGCGGTTCCGTAATAACACGTTCTCAGGACATCAGTCACTGGAAACATTTGTCAGACTAAAGAAAACTGAAATAGCTTTTGGTATCAAGTAAGAATAAAAGTCGATGCAAACAGATCCAGAAATATTGTGGATGTAAGACAAAAGCAGCAGTTAGTGGATTCTCTCCTGTTTCCAAACGTGGCCTAATTTTCCTTTTTGAGTTTTCGAAGTGTTCTCTGTCAGCGTTTGAAGGTTTGCCCAACTGATCCTGGGACAGTTCCTGGACAGCTACACACTGAAAAGTAGGTCACATAATGATTACCTGAGCTAAACTAATTCAGTGTAATTAGTTTACACTGTGTGACGTTAGAGTGACTCCTTTCAAAGTAAAAAGGTTTCAAAACCTGAAAGCTCCTGTTTCAGATGTGACGACACAGACGTACTTTCTAATTTCACTAAAACCATCCAGTGTGTGACTGACCAACAAACAGAGACACACACCACACACACTCATCACTAACACCTGTTTGTTATGTATAAAATGTGGGGGAGTAAAACATTTGGACGGCAGAGACCCATGCAGCTCATCATACTTTGTAATGTCTTTAAATGGCTTCCAGGTGGTGGAGCAGCCTCCAGCGGCCATGCTGGGAGTCCCACGCACCTGAATGACTGCAGACGACATCCTTGAGTTTGGATCTGTGTGTATTTGGAACAGGAATCGGGAACCGTTCTGTACAACTCAATGTCTTTGATATACTGCTTAGAGATGCTGGTGACTCTCCAAATGAAGGAAGTGAGATCGATAATGGAATCACATCAATTCACGTCCCTAATTTGAAAGGTGATTGATGACTTTAAAACCCAATATTACCAAACTGTGGTGGCGTTGGGTTCTGATAAAAGCAGCTTTCCTCCTTTTGATGCAACTCTGGGGACAACAGCTATCGTTTCATCACAAGCATCCAAGAAGAATAAATAAATGAAGAGCTATCAGCACTAACGGCTAATGGTCAGCGCTGCTCATCGGGGAAATGAGCCTTCGGTGGCCATCTGCATTTAAGTGTGCACACGGCTGACACACAGTCTGTTTATGAGGAAACAATAAGGAAGCAAAGCAGAGCTATGCTTCTCATTTCCAGCCACATTTTAATACTTGTTCTCTTCGAGAGCAGCCTCGTATTAGCCACAGTTATTGAATTAAGTTCATCTTGTACTCAGCCCTCAGTGTATCCTCTGTCTGAAACAAGCTCCTCCCCCTTTAATCCAGTTTTGAGCATCAGGTGGGCGAGGCTTCTGGGCTAGTTACCTGAGATGACCATATAAGGATGTCCCCTTTCTATGATGTCACACAAATCCAACAGTAGAAAAAACCCTGCAGGAAACATGTTTGGAGCCGTCTGCAGCCTGAGCGTTCGCCTTTGATATGAGCGATCACTATCCACAGGGTTAACCCTTAAGTGTTTGGGCCACTCATTGATGACCTGCTTGGGTACAGTGGCAGCTTCAATCAACCACAGAGTCAGCTGTTAAATGAAACTCAGTCTCAGGTAACAAGCTTCCTGTTCCACGCAGGCAGCAAGGACGTCTGAACCAAACGGGATATTTAAGCAGTGTGAAAGCATCTGACGCAGACACACTCCTGCTGAGTGCTACATGAGACCCAGTGGATGCAAACAAAGGAGACTTTAAGACAAAAGCTAAAACTGTTAAGTTTGCCAATGTGCTCATTAACCATTTTAGTCATTACAAACACAGATGGTAACCATATTAGCAGATATGTGTAGGCAGGTTAAATCATTGTAAACGAGTTACGACTTACTGCTCTCCTACTTATAACTATATGAACGTTATTTTGGTGATACACGTGGGAAATAATTGACCCCACAGTGTCCTCCTGTCCCCTCCTCTGTGATTGTTTCAAACCACCACATAACGAGCCGTTAGTGTTACAGCAGCAGAACAAAAAGAATTAAGCACAACTTTAAATTTGACCTTCTCCGTCCACCCACACCTGCACACAATGTAACACACGATGACCCGAGTCTCTCAACCCTGTCAACACTGTACTCGTGTGAAAACATTTCAGCAATGGAGGACTAAGTGAAATGGAGATGCCAGGTTCAGCCACATGCCTGAAACAAATGCTTTCAAATGACCCTTTGGCACCAAGTTTTCTTAAAAGTAACCATGTAGCTTTTAGCACCAAACCAGGGACTGAAGACGCCAGCAGCATCTGGATCAATAGCAGTAAATGAGTTACAAAGTGTTGTTGTAGCGTTTTGAAGCCAATTTGGTTACTTTGCTTCCTTGCGTCGTTTCTTTACAACAAGAACTGTTTAACTTGCTCAGAAACCTACTGGCCCTCCTTCTTCAGGGGTCTACGCCCTTCCAATAATCCATCCACGAGTCTGTGTGACGCGCGATGCTGACGGCCAGCTAGAAGTTTAAACTGAAACCTTATACGTGGCTCTGAGAAGCAGAGAGGTGCAGCATCGTGTTTATGGGAACTGCAGCGACAGACTGTAGGAATATTTAGACTCTGATTCAGTCATGTTTCCTGCAACGTTAGTTCAGTTTTACCTGCACTTGGAGGGTTGGCGGGTGTTAATTTCAGGCTAACTGCTGCCATCATGCTTAGCCAATTATTTTCTCACTATATTTAAACCCACAAACACACATCTGAGCACCTTCTGGCTGTTCTGGGGGTGTTTGAAGCCCACAAAATACTGCAGAGCACAAAACACTGATTAATCTCCCTCTCTCGCTCTCACACACACATTTTACAAGCCACAGTTGTAGCAGTGCGGGCTGTTTATGTGAGCCCATCTCTCCTCTCCTGCTGCAGTAAAGCTGGTCGGTGTGTGTGCATAGGATCTGAGCTGAGCAGACATAATAAGCCCTGATCATCCACCCACAGCCCTGCACACACACACACACACACACACACACACACACTGTACAGTGCAGGGTAGTTAGCATTTTGCTGCATCATGTCTCAGTCTGTCTGAAGAAACAGGAGAAGCAGAGAGAAAGACTGAAGCTGCCAAAAACACTCTCCTATCCAACACAACGAGACTGTGATGACCTCAGGCCTCTGCTGTCCATTATTTCCACTGTTTCCATCATTAGGACATTTTCCAGTATTTTGGGTCTGTCAGCAGAGATGTCAAGTCAGGCAGGTTTGATTATAGCAGCAACACATAATCTTGATTATGTAACACGGTGAACCAACTTTCATGGAACTTCATATACAATGAAGACGAAAACCTAAAAGAACCAAAGGTGGAGGTGGTGGAGCACGCAGGGATGTCTGGTTGGGGTGTTTAGCCTGTTAGGCCTGTGCACATGGAGATCATGTCCTGAGTAAGCTGATAATTTTGGATTCTTTTGCATTGAACTGACAAACAGTGCACTTTTTCACTTTAATGCCATCTTAGAAAGAAAACTTGCTCCCATTTGCAACCGGCTCCTCGAGCTCAGCATTTTAGCACGACTCAAGGGGTACGCAGCTAAAATGGGACCTCAGGGGGTCTCGACCAATCAGCAGCATTTGAGGTGTTGGCAGTGAGATCACCCTCGTGACCCCAAATCCAAGCTGTACCCTTTCCATACTCTTAAAAAAGATTTCCACTGTGACTGATTATTACTACAGAAACACGTCGACAGAGTGATGACTGATGTGAAGAGAGAGAGGCTCTTTTGAAGAGAACCTGAGAGTTGGAGGTTCCTGTTGGACGAACAGTGTAGAATCACGCTCTGTGACTGATGTTCAGACAGCTGTGAGAAGGTGAGAGAAATCCTCAGAAACCTGACGCGTGAGTCTGACGAGTTCAGACATCCAAACTTAAATGTTCCATCAGTTTATACTGAACCCAACCTGCTGAAACCCAAAAGCCTGAACACAGACGGCTTCTTCTACCTATTGATCTTTTGATTCCTACTATGAATGGCAGTGAAATTAAACTCGTTCCAGTGGAATGAATATCCTGACCACTCGTTCCCATGTTGTTAAACTAGAAGCCATCTTGTAAGAGCTGCTGATGCTTCTTCAAAGCTTTATTTACGACCCTAACAAACCAGCCAACGTGTAAACCTCGCTGCTTTGGACATGACATCGACACGTGAGTCAAAATCAAAAGAAGCTTTGAAAAATCTAATTACAACAAACTTTATTTCCTTCTTCCTGTTTTCATCTCGGATCTACTGAGGTCAAGGTTAAAAACAAAAGCTGCATCATAAACAGAAAATCAACATGAGAGTAAAAGAGAAATTTTTATTCCCTCCAGGTTATAAAACTGTCGTTCTTCTCTCCTGTAGTATGGCAGGATGTTTCTCTGAACTGGTGATGTGCCCTAACTGACAGCAGCTGTTCCACTGATGTCCTGCTTTTCTTAAACAACATATTCTCTGTGTGCTAGTTACACCTGCTCAGCTGCTCAGGAACAGGCAACCAGCAAATCAGTGCATTTAGGCACGTAGACGTGGTAAAGACGACCTGCTGAAGTTCAAATCGAGCATCAGAACGAGGCAGAAACTTGATTTTAGTGACTCTGAACACTGGTATGGTCGTCGATGCCAGACGAGCTGCTCTGATTTCACAATCGTCCCACACAGTTATCTCTAAGGTTACAGGCAACGGTGTGAAAAAGAGAAAACATCCATGCACAGCAGATCTTTGTTGATCTCAGAGGTCAGAGGTGAAAGGGCAGACTGTTTGAAGCTGAAAGGAAGGACACAGTAAGTCATGTGACCACTTATTGAACACAAGATGTGCAGAAGAGCATCTTTGGATGCAAAACATGTCAAACCTGGCAGATGGGCTCCAGCAGCAGGAGACCCCACTGGGAGCTCGAGTTCTGCTACGACATTCAAATTAGGGTTTGACCGAAACAACATGAAACCATCCAGCTCTGTATCAACGGTTCAGGCTCATGTTGGTGTAATCGTGTGGGCGGTAACTTTTTAGCACACTGTACTGTTTTCTATCCTCCCAGCGATGCCTCATTACAGCAGGATGTTTCACAAATCTCACATTATCTCAAACTGCTTTCTTGAAAATGAAAATCAGTTCTCTGCACTCAAACGGCCTTCAGGGTCATCAGATTTCCATCCAGCCGAGCACCTTTGGGACGTGGTGGAGCGGGAGATGGTGTCAGGCATGTGTGACGCTCACAGGTCAGTGTGGACCAAAATGTCTGAGGAAGGTTTCGATCATAATAGTAATAGTTGGGTTTTATTCTTTTGTTTTTTGTTTTGCTAAAATCGGTCTTTCAGTGTCTCCAAAGAGAGGTTTCATTTTCTGGTTAAATAGCAGCTAAATAAAGAACAAACATAATACAGCAAGTATACCTGAGGATGGTTTCCCACAGGCATGGACTCAAAGCACAAAACCCGTCCAGACCATAATGAATTCACTGTTGATATTCAGGGTCCCTGAAGGATTGATTGTTACCCGTAGCATCAAAAGTCAGAGCCTAAAATATCATCATACATATTAACACATCACCTTCCTGCTCCCCAGAGGATGCACCATTCACATTTAATATCTTGTCTTTAAGCTTTGCATCCTCTGCTCTGCTGCATGTAAGGCTCAAACAGGAGCCAAGTCCTCAGTATGTTCCCTCTTACACAGGATAATAATGTCTGTAACGAGCGCAGCAGCCTGTAGGATCCTTCGCCCTGCAGCGTCCGTCCCGCTCGGCGTTTCTCACAGGCCTTACAGCCCGAGCGTGTCCCAGAAAGCCTGAGCGAGGAGTCGGGTCAAAATCAGCTCGGAGGTTTCCAGGCAACAGCCTCGCTCCTCATGGGATTAAAGCAACAATGCCGCTGAGTCAACTCCTTCAGCAACACTCCTCCAACAGCCTGCATGACTCAGTTTATGTCTTTTCTTCCTCAACACTCCCACTGGCAGAGCAGAGAACTAATGAAGCGCAGCACTGCTGGGGCTGAGGGCCGGATTCCCACCTGTGCTGCCAGGACGAACACGACTTCTCTATGGTACTGGAACGAAGCTACGTCGTGGATTCTTAGATCAGCAACAACACAAAACCGCGGCTCTAATGTCTCGCTAAGAGTTCCTGAAAGGACCAAAAGTACACGAACGACGCAGCGATTAAACACAGTCCTACTCCGAGAACAGCGCACATCTGTTCTGACAAAAACAACACCGCCAGTGTCCTCCGACTTCACCCGACTGTGGAAAAACAATCCATGCTTTACTTTATTTCATGTTGTGCAGAAACACAGCTAAAAGCAGCATAACGTTGCATTAACAAGTGAAGGTTTTGGTAAATGACAAAAAAGGAAGGTATGAGTTCACTTTAGTGACATCTTTTTGCTTCACAGTGTTTCCAGCTGGTGTCAGTGTTGCAAAAAGATGTTTCTTTCTAGAAACCTCCAACAGCTCAAAGTCCCTGTGAGACTTCCAGATACAGATGGACAAACTGGTGATGACTAAACAACTGGACAGAGTAGTGGTGGACAAGCAGAAAAAGACGGCTGTAGTGATACTGAACGACAGCAACGCCAGGAAGAAGGAACACGTAAAGCTGGAGAAATACCAAGAGCTCGAGAAGATGTGGAGGGTGAGGGTAACGGTGGTCCCCGTGGTAATCGGAGCACTCGGTGCGGTGACTCCCAAACTAGGCGAGTGGCTCCAGCAGATCCCGGGAACAACATCGGAGATCTCTGTCCAGAAGAGCGCAGTCCTGGGAACAGCTAAGATACTGCGCAGGACCCTCAAGCTCCCAGGCCTCTGGTAGAGGACCCGAGCTTGAAGGATAAACCGCCCGCAGGGATGAGAGGGGAATTTTATTTCTCAAATCTCATCATTAGAGGTCGCTGGTCTGGTGCTGCAATGTTTTAAGACTGTTCATGTAAAGCAAGAATGATTTGTTCAGTTGGTTTCTTTGTATTACTTTTCCTGTGTAACTTCAGCGTATGGATCATAACAACTGTTAAAGGCGTTAAATAAAAAAAGCTGCTCTGTGCGCTGTCGCTATAAACAGCTGATGTCTGTGATTACACTCACTGTGACCGTCACATGATTCAAACTGTGGATCTTAACGTCTGTCTGTGGGAGAAAGGTTTCCGACAGACAGACAGACCGTCTGTTAGCAGGATCGCAGCGAGAGTGTGAGGTCAGAGAGGAAAATGTCAAAACAACGGTCGTCTGATTCGTGCCGACAGCAAACTCATTACTGAAGCAGATTAACCCACAACCTTGTATGACAAGAGAGGGAGAGGAAGGACGAGCACTGGACTCTCAACGTATGTATGCAGCCCAAAGACGGGAAAAATAAAAATGTGTGACCTTTCTCACTTTTACATAAAAGTCATGGAAGCAACATTTCTGAACCACTTTAAACAGAGAAAGTGCATAAACGATGTTTTTAGGAGAAAAGAGAAATTGTTGAAGGACAGACAATCCTGTCCCACTAATGTGTCCACTGTCTTATTTTCTTGCCTCTTTTAGACTTTTTCAAACTCAGTACAGTCGGACTTAGAGCTGTAGAGGAGGGCCCACTGGTTTCTGTAAGTCAGCCTCATTTACTTGCTTCCCAGCGGTGTAATGAAGGTCATGACTAACATTAATGACTGCCTGGGGGCCAATAAGTGAAACACTGAAATAAGAAGCGGATATTAGCTCAAAGGCTGATCCTGGCTACACCGGAAGATTCAAAAAACAGCTGCCTCCAGAGTTTGAACCTGGCAATAAATCATAGCTTTGCAATTTTTCAGATGTTTCTTTGAAGAATAAATGATATCAGGATTTCTCCCACAGGTTTTTCCTCTGACTCTTCCCTGTACAGCATCTCTCTGTCAGCTTAAGTAGAGGCACAGCAGTGGAAAAGACATCGCGTCTACAATGTCAAAGGACCAACAGGCGGAAGGAAAAACTGGGAGCAAACACCACAAACACGTCCACGGCCACTCATCCGTCCTGTGTCACAAGTAGCTGGAGCCGATCCCAGCCGACACTGAGCGAGAGGCGGGAGCACCACGGACAGCTCCCTGGTCCGACGTCGAGACAGACGCTCGCATCCTCACTTACCGCCAATTTAAAATCACCAATGAACCTAACAAGCATGCATGACTGTGGGAGGACGCTGGAGCAAACCCACACAGAGTTGGAGAGAACGTGCGCACAGAAACCCTCTGTAGTGCACAACTATACGGCCCGTCAGACCGACTCACAACTGAAAAACAGCAGCACACACTTCTCTCCTCGCACGCTTCAGAGCCCAGAATATCCCACAATCCATCACTGCCTTCAGTGTGACACCAGGCCAGCTGTTGCAGGCACCACAACCAACAGACACAAAGATGTTTTTAGAAGTTCACATAATGCGTTCAGCCTCAGTCGTTAAGGCGTTTCAGAGAGATGAGGGCAGATTGTGTTTCAGTGCTCGTTTGTTCTCCGTAGTGTTTTTATCGCACACGTTTATTGTTCATCCTCATAACTACGGCTGTCATTCTAAATTCTCTACAGCACAAAACCCTAGATGCTGCTAAATGTGCTGTTTGCAGTGATTGGTGGTAACTGTGAAATTAGCCCTCCTTCATTGAGGTTATTTTCTGTCATTATCAACACAAACATCCAATAACTGGTCCCCTAAGATGTCTCTCAAAATAATATCACATTAAACCTTCTATGCACAGGAGGCCTGCATGCTTCAAGAGAACTGAATTTATTGATTTAATCCTTCCTGTTTTTACATCTTCATGTGAAAATAAAATCAAAACAAACCACTTGGGTGCTGCTGGCTGCAAACAAACATACACAGTGTGCATGACAGATACCAGAACGAGTCCCACAGTTAAAGTGACCGTGAGGAATGAAGAACAGACCCACAAAACCACCGCAAACACTTTCAGTTTGAGCACAAAGCAACCACAAACATGCACATTTACCACAAAATAACCAGAAAGCCACAACAAAGTGATATGAAACAACCAGTGAGATACTCAGCAACCAATATGAGTTGCAACAACACCACAAAAAACAACAGCGACAGCAAAATGACAACGACTGACAAAAACCAACTGAGAGAAACGCAAAACATCTGCAAAATGATGTGAAACAAAACTAGAGACCATTACAAAATCCACCGACTGTAAAACAACCACAAATGGAAAACAAACCACAGCTAATCAGCTCGGAAATGTCAAATAAGTGCTTCCACACTGTCACTGACAAAACCTGAGAACTGATTAAAAAACCCTCAAAATGACCAAAAAATTATGAAAAAAATACAAAAAGAGGCTTCAGCGAAAACACCTGAGAACCAAAACCAACAACGTGATGAAAGAAATGTGACCATAAAGTGAAGAAAAACATCCACAAAAACAAAAGAGAAACTAACCAAGAACAAAGTGATGTCAACAAAAACGAGTCCAACAGGAGAAACAGCGGGGCTGAATGTTGGTGTCTTTGTTACTGTGATCCCGGAGGGCCACTGTATCATAACCCGCCCGTGAAAGTGCTGGCAGTGGGATCGATCCTGCATCTAATGGTGATCCCAGCTCTCTGTGGATACAATCAGCTGATGAACAAGAGGCCCATAACTGAGCTCATCTCCTAATGACCTCTCATCGCGAGAGGGAGGGAGGGAGAGTCATTAAAGCACATCTGAGTCTAGATTTCCACGCACATTACATGAAGCTGCCACACGAGCAGATCAGGAGCACCGCGGTGCTTCGAGTCTGAACCCAAACAGGTCCAAAGTCTCCTTTAGAGACACTGAAAATCACTTCAAACCTTCTAATTCAGCGGCCCGAGTTCCGTTTGCGCCCACTCAGCGCGCTCCGCCGTGTCTCCTTCACGTGAAAAGTTTGACACGTTACGAGCTGCGGCAACGACACACCTACACCAGAAAGGTAGAGAGACATGCACCAAGGGAGACAGGAGAGAGAGAGAGAGAGACAGGTAGGCAGGAGGAGGCGCACACGCACGCTCGCACACGCACAAAATGACAGGTGATTAGCGGTGACGGCAGTGACATCACCTGTAACGACGCCGTTAGTCTGAATAACGTCGCGTTTCATTAACAGCCACGAGCATCAGCTGCTCGGCAGTGCGGCACCGCGGGCGGAAAACACGCAGAGGGTCCGCCGCTGTGCGCGCGCCTGTGTGTGCGCGTCGGCTTGTTTCTTACCAGTACAGCAGCTTGTTGTGCAGGATCGCGGGCGTTTTGTCCGAGGCGCAGTTGATGCACCACATCGTTGCTGCTGTTGATCAACGCGGCGGCAACAACAACAACAACCACCGGGAGGAGACCGGAGAGAGGGAGGGAGGAAGGGAGGGAGGGAGAGCCGAGCGGAGATCCAGTGCTGCCTCAGCCTCTCTCTCCTGCTCTGTGTCCTCCTCCCTCCACCGCTCTCTGCTACCCTCGCGCCTCGTCAGAGACGCATCATCATCATCATCATCAGCCCTCCTTCATCGCCTTCTCTCTCTCTCTCTCTCTGTACTTTTACAGCTCTGGACTTCCTCCTCCTTCGTCGCTTTCTTTAATCTCCACGCTGGACCCCAAAGTGAAGCATTAACGTGTCTGCGAGCTCAGTGATGATTCTGATCATCCAAATATGTGAAAACATCCGAAAAGTTTCGTGTAAAAGTGTCAGAAACACTTTGACACAGCAGCTGGTGTTAAAGGTCTCCACAGATGTGAAGAAAACACGTGAAAGATCTACTCAAGCGCATCTCAGAGGGCATGTCCACACGTGCTGCTTATTAAGCTCTACTTACTGCACTACATTTATTAGTCAGGGGCTGACGGGTGGCCAGCAGACAGCAAAGATGGTGCAGCCCGATGGGGGAGGTCACATCCAGAGACGACCTTACTGAGGCGTTTTAGCTCACTGTAATGTTCTGGCTTTATCAGCAGCTAATGGCTTCAAATACTAGGATAAATAGATAAATATAGAGATACAGGTATAAATATATAGGGCTGGACCAGGTGACCCTGAATCCTCCCTTAGTGATGCTGCAATAGGCTGCTGGGGGATTCCCATGATGCACTGGGTGTTTCTTCTTCACTCACTATGTATTAACAGACCTCTCTGCATTGAATCATATCTGTTATTAACCTCTGTCTCTCTTCCACAGCATGTCTTTATCCTGTCTTCCTTCTCTCACCCCAACCAATCACAGCAGATGGCCCCGCCCCTCCCTGAGCCTGGTTCTGCTGGAGGTTTCTTCCTGTTAAAAGTTAGTTTTTCCTTCCCACTGTCGCCAAAGTGCTGCTCATAGGGGGTCATATGATTGTTGGGTTTTTCTCTGTATCTATTATTGTAGGATCTACTGTACAATTTAAAGTGTCTTGAGGCGACTGCTGTTGTGATTTGCGCTGTATAAATAAAACTGAATTGAATTGAAACACCAGAAGTTCGTGGGTGTTGGTTTCTGGTCTTATTGTTTCCGTAATGTGGTGCAAAACATAAAAAGCGAGAAGCTATGTTTTGTAATTGGGATAAAAACGTGAATTCATGTTGACCGGAGCTGTAAAGCACGCCTAAATTGTTCACAGCTCTAAGGATAATTTGGTAATTAGAACAAAAGGGAGGAAAAAAGTTTCTTTATATTTCTATTCATTTAAATTTCACATATTTGCAGCTTGTATGCTTTGAATAATTCAGAACAAAAACACAAACAAACCCACCTTGTTTTACAGGTAAACCTTTCTTTGCATGCAACCTGCATGAGTGTTCCTGTGACTGACTTCAGCTCCTGTGTCAAAGATGCCTCTCTGCTGCAGTTTTACATCAGCTAATAAACTGTAAACGAATAAACATAAAGTCGTAAGAGCTAAATCTAAACTCTTTTTAATCACTGTTGCCCAGTTTGATGCCATTTATTGGTTAAAGTATCTAAACTACCATCATCAACAAAGCCTGATGAGCTCTCTCTCTCTGTCATGGAGCCAGAAACCAAAGTATACGACAGCAGAAGAGAGACCATCGATCGGGTCATTGTCACACGCATCAGAAAATCATTATACAGTCATCTGCAGGCCCATCGTTTCTCACAACGCCATTTAAATCAGAGCCTCCTTCTAGCCATCATCATAAAAACAGTAACGAGGTTCATCCTTTTTGCTTCTGAAACCAGCTTCGTCTACACTTCAAAGAACACAAAAAGGGACTGTTTGCTAGGCAATGTCGCCTTGGTCACTGAAGATGGAGAAAATGCTCAAGGTCACTTTTACTGAGCAAAGTCTTTACATGACAACACGCGAGCTGTTTGATGCCTCATAGACACAAGAAAAACATGCAAACTCAATTCAGTTCTATTTATATAGAGCCACATCCAAAAACAGTTACCTCAAGGGACTTTATACTGTAAGGTAAAGACCCTACTATAATACTGAGAAAACCAGACGACCCCATATGAGCAAACACTTGGTGACAGTGGGAAGGAAAAACTCCCTTTTAGCAGGAAGAAACCTCCTGCAGGGGCGGGGCTGTTTGGTAGTCGGACACAGGCAGCCAGTGCATGTTGGAACGTGACATCAAAGAAGATAACAGAGTTATATCCTCAGAATGAGCTACAGCACTTTCAGAAAGACATCTACTGTAATGAAATGTATTACCCATCAATGTAATCCATTGTTGTAAATTTAAATGTTATTAAGAAACAATCAGACAAAAGTCTGACCATCAAACTTCAAAGGTCCCAGCGAACCCTTCTGCAGCGAGCCACGGCATCCCTGCTGTTTCCTGTGTGAGACTTCCCACTGCACAGATGATAAATGACGTCCTGTGCTTCATGATGTGATTACTAAACTCTGTCAGAGAAGAAAAATCCACAAACATCTTGGTTTGTTTTGTATTTGTGAAGTGGTTAAAACGACCGCACCCTCCAGGGTTTAGACGAGCAGCATGTTTGCTTAAATCATCATCATCATCATCCTCGCTCTAAAACAAAACACACATTCATTTTTAAGTAACTGATTTATATATTACAGATATTGTTTCTATTTAAGAATGTAAAAAAAACATTCTTGGAAAAACCATCGCTCTGCATTTCTGAGTGGACGAACAGCTTATAGTTTTGAGTCTGAGGATGTGTTTTTTCACACTGACTCATTAGCAGCGAAGCCGAAGCTTCATTTTTAGCTGAGGACCAGAAAAAAGAAGTCACACATTTATTTCAAGTACTTAAAGAAAGCAGCAACAGACGTCAGACTTGTGAGAATTTACGGAGTCTGCTGGTGTCTCGTGACCATGAACCGAGAATCTCGTCGATCGTAGCCGATAACCCAGCCTGGTTTTGGTGAGGAGATGCTGACCGGCTGCAGGGAGCAGCTTTCTGACAGAAGCAGCGCGATGAGTGGCAGCTGACTGCAGCCAAAGTGGGCGAGACGCCAGCGGCAAAACGGCCCAAATATTCCAACAAAGCCTCCTCTCCGTGCACGTGCTCATCCACTGACATCAAGGAAAACATATCCATGTAGTTAAAAAGTGCAGGCAGCTTTCTCTTACATGAACTTCTGTGTGTCAACACCACGTGATGTCGTTTTACAGAAGACCTGACACACGCAGCTGAAGGTGCACCGAAGCCTCCTGTGGAACGGCTGCATCGCTCCACTGTATTCAGGGGATTGTGTGATCAATAAATACAGGTCCTTATTTTAAAACAAACTGGTGCTTGTGCTCCCAGAGCTGCTGCTGCTGATGTAAAAGAAGCTTTATGTCTGATCGATTGATAAGAAAGCCAGAAGTGTTGCGACACGCTGTCATGATGCCGCTCGCTGAAGTGTGAGGAGCTGCTTTGGGGAACCTCTTGTTGGAAAATATCTGAGTGAGCGATAAAAGGTGAAGGCTCGGAGGTTAAACTGGAAGCAGAGCACAGACTCAAATGTGACGTTTTGTCAGCTTGACTTTGAAACTGACGAATTTCAATAGGAAGCATATTTCTGTCTGCATGTATGTGCAGACTTCAAAGTACATTTCACCATGGCAACCAAGAAGACAGAGCTGTTTTAACTATCATCTTCTTATCAAGCTAACAAACAACTTCTTTTGAGCTTTTATTGCAGTTTGTAGATGATGAATGATGCAGTGTAAAAATCTGTCATGTGCGAGGCTCGAACAGCAACACATTAATTCCATGTCCAAATCAGCACTTTTCCACTGTTAAAGTGTAAAATAGTCCAGATGAGTTATGAAAATATTAATTTCATGTAGTGATCAGTAAATATGAAGGACAGACAGATTACATCGGAGGGTCGGCTCTCAGTCCCTTCTCGTTTGCAGTGGTGACGGACAGGATTTTAGAGCTGAGGTGGTTTGGACATGTGCAGAGGAGGGAAAGTGGATACACAGGATGATGAAGATGGAGCTGCCAGGCAGGAAGAAAAGAGGAAGAACACAGAGAAGATCCGAGGATGTAGTGAAGGAGGACATGTTGAGGGTTGATGTGATAGAAGAGAATCAAAGGGGTAAGACATCATCCTACAAAGCCAGCAATGGCTGATATATCAGAGCGTCACCGGTACAGCATAAATCTGCAGGGTTGGGACTTTGTTAAGGCTGGCAGGTATGAGAGATTTTTTAAAAAGAGATGCAAAATTAGAAAATATAACAACATTTTCTGATTTTGCATCACTAAAGTCTGATATGTTGCATGAAATATCTTGTTATTTGTAGCACAGAGGGACACACAGGGTTGGTCAAATAGTCTGTTCACTGATTTGTGGAAACAACTCAGAAACATAAAACACCAGTGAAAGCAGCGATGTTTTAATGCCTAACCGACTCTGTTAGTCGCACAAACTAACCAGCTGCAGCAGTAGATGAAAACCTCCCCTCGTATTTGTGAATGGAGTCTAGTGTAATGCAATACTTTCACCTCCTCTTCAGAAAGATCCGTCCGGCTGCAGGGGAAGTGGTTAAAAGCGTCCACTATCGATTCTTCCAGCAGTGTAAAATCTGCTGAGCGTCCACAGGCGATCACCGCTTTAGCTTGTGTGTCTGCAGTGGGTAGGGATGGGTACCGGTGTCCGGTGCCATGATGGCACCGGTTCTGACATAAACGGTAGTAACCAGACCGAAAAGCAGCGCACATTTCGGTGCTTTATTTCGGTGCTTTTTTTTCCTGAGCTGTGATACACTTTAGATTCTAGGCAATCATTTTACGTTTCCGAGGATAGTAGGCGGGGCCAGGTACGTACGTTCTGTTAGAGCAGAGCTACAGATTAAAAATGTCCAAGGCGAAGCGGTCAAAGTCTGGTTGTACTTCATAGCAAAATATGCAAACTCAGCAGCAACAAGTGCTTTAAGCTGATACTGTGATACTGTGCAAAGGAGGCAACACCTCAAATCCGATGAAACACCTGGCGACGCATAGCGTTTTTTTTAAAAGCCCAGAAATGCGCCGTATTTGATAGCTTGCTGCGAGACCTCACACCGAGCGCATCTACTGCGGGTGGGTTGCCTGTTATGCAACATCCCCCAAAAACACGAAGAGGAGAGTCCTGGCCCCTAGCCCTGCCAGTGTAGCAGAAATGATGACGGATGATGGTGGCAGCAGCCGTTCTTCTCTGCGTGAGTAGCTAATTTACGTTGAGTAGGCTAACCACGTTATTACATTAATGCATGTAAGGTGAACTAGCAAACATCATCATAGCTACATGCGGCTGTCCTCTTGTTTGATGGCAGATACTCCCTTCACCCTGGCTAAAAAGGTTAAAATGACCAAAGAAAAAGTGGAAAACAGTTAAACATGAGAGGTTTAGGACAAAGTTTGTGTTTTTTCCATTGTTTAAGCACTGCTTCCAGCCAAGAGTGATACCATATATGCCCCATAGCTGCAGAAAAGGCTAACATTGTTATCTTTTTACAAAAAACAGCTGAACGTGAGAGGTTTTTGGACCAATTTTGTGTTCTCCATTCTTTAAGCACCGGTTTGAGCACCGTTTGAGCACCGGCACCGTTTCAAAAGTACCGATTTGGCACCGGTATCGGATAAAACCTAAACGATACCCATCCCTAGCAGTGGGTGTGGCCTACGCCGTCTACTACAGATAACACACAGATTCTGAGCTGAACGTTATACAAAAGCACTTAAAAAACACTGCACACACGGTGCTATCCTATTAGTAAAGAGAGCATTTTTATGTTAAATATCAGATAGAAAGATGTAAAATAGTTTTTCCGTGTCCTGAAAACCGCAGCAGCTCCTGACTGAGACACCAACAGATTTTAAACATGACCTGTGACATCACAGATGATCTGCACTTTACATCCATCAGTAGCAAACACACAATGTGTATTTCTGTTTATCTGATTAATACAGAAATATGGGTTTTGGTCCATACGTCCCAGTCCATGATCCCGGAGAGCTCATCTCTGTTGCTTGTGGGGCTCACACACAAGAATTTCACTCGCATATGCTGTGCCAGTGTGCCTGCACATGTGATGTGACAATAAAAGTGATTTGATTTGATTTGATTTGAGAGCTTCCTGTGTCGGAGGTCAAACTTTATAAGACGGAAATGTCAGCGGGAAACCCAGCGGCTCCTCCCACTTTGTTTCAGTGAGACAGCTGTTTCATGCTTCAGAGCAGATAAGAATATTTCTCGGTGTTATTCAGCTGATATGTTTCAGACACGATGCAGGCAGGCTGTTTCTCACAGCCTCAAAGTTCCACGAGCTGAATATTTTCGCTGCAGATGCAGCCCAGATGTGCACGTTTCAGGAAACATCCGGAAACAGCTGGACCAGAACCCAGGCTCTGCGTATTCCTCTGAAATTATGGCCTCATCACCCCCCCCCCATCGTTCATTCAATCTCATGACAGTTACCGTGGGCAACACTGTGAAACATGAAATAGCTTTCCTGGTTTCCATGGCAACAGGAACTGGGGCTTTGCATAGTTTTGTGCTCTGTGACAGAATGCACTGACCCACACATGGTTCTCCCTCCTCCTGTCACCCGTCAGTATCTTTTCTCTGACCACTCGTCCCTCTCCTCCTTTTATCCTCTTTCCCAACTCTTCCCTTTTTCAACATTTGCTTTGAGCTACTTCTTTTTATCAGCCTTTTCCATCCCCTTTCTCCTATCTCTGTCTTTTTCTCCATCCATCATTGACTCACCCCCCTCCATCCCTCCCTGCACAGTGACTCTTCAGCCTGGGGACAAGCTTCTATAATTCATCATTACTTCTCATAAGCTGCCCTCTTCCCCTCCTCCTCTTCGTCATTATTTTCCTTTTCTCTCTTTTTCCTTCCTCATGTTCTTCAGAAAAAGAAGTACAAGTAAAGAAATCTGTTTCGACACTGATTCTTGTAGTTTGTTGGGGATATATGAGGTTAAAGGCGCCGCATATAGAACAGTTAGCATAGTAACAGAACTAAAAATATGAGACGTCCCCACATTTCAGTTTCCTGTGGAATTATTAAGACTTTTTCCATGAAAATCTATGAAAAGATGTCTTAGATGCTTAGATTCAAGTTCCTTTCCTTAATCCTTCCTCTCTGCTTCATCAAGACACCAACAATGTGCAACACTAGATACTGTCAGCTTAGAAATAGCCCCCAATAAAGCCTCCCCCCCCCAAACCAAACCCCACATAAAGGACAAAAACATTCGGACCTCTTATTTCCTAAAGTACAGACGGGGCTCTGCTGCTGTCTCAGTCAGGCGAGCACCCATCATCCAGGCCAGCCTCCTCACCAGGTTTCTGGTTTTGTGCAAACATGCATTCAAAAAGCAAGTAAAGTGTCTACAGACACCATCAGGTAAACCCTGCAGGTCATCCAAGCTCCTCTGAAGCCTGCCAGTTTAAATTTCTCTTTCAGCTGCTTTTAGCAGTTGGTGAACATCGAATTTCTTCCCAAGTCTAAGTCAGTGTGTGCTGTCACTGATGCCTGTCCTGCTCTGTATGGGGCCTGACGGCTGCTCTTTGTGCCTTATGCTCTCCATGTTTGCACATGTGAGGCCACCATAAAAAAACAGGAAAGGAACAGAGTGACAGACATGAGGAAGACATATTTACATAAATCGTTTTAAACAATGTTTTCCTGTAATATTAAGAAGGATGTGTAACGTCACTGTGTGGAAACATACTGGAAAGTTCTACGAGAACTCTGAAGGTCACCCAAGGTAAGCGGGAGCGAGACGTTAGCAGCAGATGCTTGAAAGCCTCAGTGTTTCCTCCCTCACACACTGCAGCTGGATCGAGGTTTGTCCTCCTCTAACCGCTGACCCAGGCGCCCAGGCATAACCTCTCACACTCATGGCTTCAAACCTACATGTCTGTCCCACATGCAACACTCTGAGGTGACTACAACACGTAATCTATGCCAGGCCCCGACGTGCATCTTTAATAACATCACGGTTAAGTTGTGAGTAGTAATCGTGTGTTTTAATGTCAAGCATGACAGCTCTGCTCAGAATCACCGCCAGATGGGATGGTTCTGGTCTCAGCAGCTGCTTTTCCTCTTTATCATTCCTCCTCTCCTTTCCTCTCCTTCTCTCCTGCATCCTGTTTCCTTCCCTTGTTCATGTTTGTTTCAACTTCACTGAGACAATTGCAGAGAGAGAACGAGATGGGTGGGAGGAGGATGTTGCTGGGAGACGGTTGCTGTGTAACAGGAGGGGTGGGGCATAGGGAAGGAGAGTGGTTGCAGGAGTCAAGTGAGGTGTTGCTATGACAACCGGGGTTTCATGCTGTCACTCCGCTGCTGTGTGTTGCTGATTTTAGCATGCGTGTGTGTGTGTGTGTTGGGAGGATCACAAGCATATGGGGGAGATGCAACACACACACACGCACACACACACACACACACACACACACACACACACAATGCAG
>NW_005187617.1:194232-211878 GCF_000239375.1 Pundamilia nyererei | reverse complement strand
CACACACACACACACACACACACACACACACACACAATGCAGCGTAGCTAACATATTCTGGCAGAGCAGAGCGAGAAAGATTGAAATGAAATTCCGAATGTGCTCAGCACTGAAAGGTCACCTGTGCCATTTGAAGCACAGCGCCACCTGCTGGGAGCAAAGAAAGCACGATTTCAAAACCAATCTTCGGTCGCTGAACTAAAAAAACATGAATGCTGACCTGTGTGACACCAGGTGAGGCTCACTGCCTGTTGCCACACTGCTGTTTGCTACAAGCTACTGTCATCACTTGCACAGGCATAACAGAAGTTAGTCATTCTTGTAATTCTTGTACTTTTGTTACTGCACTGTCATGCATGCTAAGCTAGAAGACGTCACAGCACATGTGATGTCACCTTTTACCCAGAAACTGAAAAATCAGCTGCTCCTAGCTACGCGTTAGCATCATTATTGCTATTACCCAAAATTTGCCACTATCTGCTGTGTAGCCCGCCGGTGACCACAGAGTGCAGGTCCTTGTTGGAGACTTCATAGTCATACTTTATAGCTTAATGCACATACCATGCTGTGCAAAGGTCAAGAACAAGCCCTTTATATCTCCAAGGAGCCACACTTTCATGCAATATTTTACATGAATCTTGAGTAATAGTTCTGCGGCCTTTCTGAAGGTCTTTCAAAGTGTTTTTGGATGCTCCCAGACCAGTCCTGCTACCGGACACACAACAGACAGCTTAGCAAAGAACCAATTTTAGATATTGTATTTGTATCTTTAGGCACTTTGTTATTAGGAGCACATCATTTGTGCAACTTTCTGGTTCAAAAGGTTGTCAGTATGTAGGGAGGTGCTCAGGAGAGCGTCTACAGCCATCTGACAAACACAGCGGAGGCTTCCGTGCGGTTTGGGGCTGATCTGCAGCCAGTGGTTTGGAGATTTTGTTCAAACTGATGGAAAAATGAACAGAGAGAAAAAGAGATCCTTTCCAGATTCTCAGCAGCTTTACTTTTCAACATATCAGTGACCCCAAACACACTGGCAGTAAAAGTGCTCCTGGATAGAAACAAACCACAACAATGGAACACCAACAGTCATGGATCGACTGATCCATCATTAAAGCAGTGTGGGGTCATCGTGATGGAAAAGCAGCCAACATCCAGAGAAGAGCTTTGAATGACCTTCAAGATGCCTGAAGAACTTTTCCTGAAGCCTCCTAGAAATTACAGGAAGCTGCCTCAGAGATGCAAAAGAAAAAAAGTGATCATACCAAATATAAAAGGAACTGGAGAAACTTGGTTTCAACTTTTTTTGAGAGCACGTTTCAGAAAATAACTGCGTCTATTTACCACGTTTCAATCAAAACATACAGAAATGAGGGTTAGCTCGAGATTTCTGCACAGCAGCCATATGAACTCAAATTGAATTTGATTTTTTTCATTTAAATATGTAAAAATGCGACTTGAGAAACAAACATGACTTTCTCATGTCTGATGTCTAACCTTTGCTCTTGGGAATTTTTCTCTTTATGGTTTCCTGCAACATTAAAATATTAAAATATCCATGCACAACACTGAAACCATGCCCAGTGTTTTCTAAGCCAATTTTCAACACTGTCTTTATGTCTGATGGAGGCTTTTTGATTTCCTGTCTGAATGCTCTTTGGTTTACCTGATTTAAAAAATCCTGGAATGGCCCCTGGCTTCATGCCCTCAAGCAGCTTTCACAGAAGAATATAAAAAACATGGAAACAGCAGGAGGGACGAGACGAGAGTGCTTACTTGTTTCTCAGCAGAACAAACACGGCCACAGCAACCTGAGCCGAGCGGGTCTCAGCCAGGTCATCAGCCAAATCCACCAAGCAAACAAGAAACGATATCGTTTTTCTGCTGAGAACAATCTGACCTGCATGAAATGTGATCAGCTGGAGATTCACCGCAGTACTGCAGTGCTGCAACACACACCCACACACACACTAACCCTGACATGGTTGCACACTTAGCGCGTTACTTCAAGCTTATTTTAAATCGTGAACTTAACAAGTTACCTTACGGCGGGCGGGGCGTGGACATCAGGGGTAAAACCCGGAGGAACCAGAGCTGAAACAATGACATGTTGCTGATGTGCTGCTCTCCATTTCACTAGAATGAACTTGGATTCTTTTTTCCCAGTTCATGATCAGTGATAACTGTGGGGTGTGATGGTCAGACCCACTTCCTTACAGGAACTTGGTCACTGTTCAAGCAGCTTCATGTCCCTGAAACATCCACCCATGTTCTACTGTGTGTCTGGGTGTGTGGCAGGAGTCTAAGCATAGATGCTCTGATGTCCCTCCCTCTGATCTCCTCCTCCAGCTCTTCTTCTGGGAATAATGACACTTTGGCTTCAGCATCTCCACATTGATGAGCGTGCCTGCAACACCTCCCCCAGGATGAGTCCTGGAGGCATCCTAATCAGATGTAACTGAGCTTAGAGATTTAGCACTCTCTCTAAGTTTGTCACCGGATCTCTGAGAATCCAGGAATCCTTTGGAGGAAGTCCATTTCTGTAACTTTTATCTTACGGCCATAAGTGACGGCAGGAACATAGGTCCACCACTCAAAAGCTTCATCTTCATTTCTCTCCTCACTTTGAACACATCGCTGCAAACACTTCTGTCAGTCTCCTGCTGCACTCTTCCCCCGAGGCCCCAGGATACTTTTCAGTTATTTGGGGAACATGTAGAGGCCTTGTTGGCGTGATTTTCAACTGCCCAAAACTGGACTGAGGGAATACCCCACAAGTAACGCAAACACACAAAAGAACAAATGTTTGACATTAGTCAACTATCACAAGCTTAAAGCCTAAAACAAAGTCTGAACCCAAAAACACCTGCAGCAAGAAGCAGAGCACCAGTTTGTGTGTATACGAGGCTGCTGCATGTATGTGTGTGAATCTGCAGGTGTGTGTGTGTGTGTGTCACTGGTGCAGACACACACACCTGATGCCTCGCGTGTGTGTGTTTGTGAGCAGCAGCTGGAATCACGCCTCAGGACGGTCGGCTCCTCTCAACAGTGAAGTTTTATTACATTTTCTCAGTGGAGCTGTTTTTAAAATTCAAGCTGCTGAGCTGAGGAGCGGAGTACGATCTGCGCCTCCCTGCAGGAGGAGATTAGAGCAGACGCAGCAGGAGACGCGACCAGAAACAGTAACAGGAAGTAGTTTGATGCAGTAATATGCTGCCTGCTGAATCGTACAGAGAACATTTCAAAAACATCTTGAAGACACAACAGCAAATCAGTTTGTTTCCAAAGGTTGCACCTGCGTATGCTAACACCTGTTCAAACAGCAGAATTAGTGAACAGAGACTCGGGCATCATGCAGAAGACATCACATTTAATTATGCACAGAAAAACTGGATTCATGCTACAAAGAATTAGATGAAAAAAACTTCACAGTAACAAGAAAACAACCTCATAAGACTGAGCTCAACAAACCACCTGCTCCCTGAAATACGACTGACTGACCAATCAAATATTCACTCCACACAAATGTGAAACTTCTCATAAAGTACCAACTATATCTGGGCTTCACATGAACACGAAAATCTAATTTATTGTGGAACAAATATTTGGATTTCACCTGCCTTCCTCAGCGTGTTCCTCCTCTGTGCCCCCCGTTTAAAACCCACCATAGATCCAAGTCTGCCAGAGCTTATCTTTACATTTTTACCTGCTGCAGTGACATTTGTGGGAGCATTTCAAGTTGCTATACATCAATACAACCGTTATATCACAAATATTAATAACATGTATGCATTAAGTCCATAATAACTACATACATTGAAAATAAGTGCAATAAACTACAAAAAAAGTTGAAAGTCGTTTTTGTTTTTTACACATATTTGTAGTTACAGAAATTTCAGAGGTTTATCCCTCAAAACTGTAAATGCAAAAAAGCTGCACAAAAAAGTTTCCAAGCACAGGAACTTTATTTTGAGTGTCTTCATAGTTTCATTTTTGAGATACACTCAGTTTTTCTAAACTTGGAGACAGACACTATCTCTACTTTTAGGCTTAAAATTATGCTTAAAACTTTCCTTTTTGCTAAAGCATATAGTTAGAGCTGGATCAGGTGACCCTGAATTATCCTGTCTTCCTTCTCTCACCCCAACCGGTCGCAGCAGATGGCCCCGCCCCTCCCTGAGCAGATGGCCCCGCCCCTCCCTGAGCCTGGTTCTGTCTTTCTGTTAAAAGGGAGTTTTTCCTTCCCACTGTCGCCAAAGTGCTGCTCACAGGGGGTCATATGATTGTTGGGTTTTCTCTGTATGTATTATTGTAGAGTCAACCTTACAATATAAAGCTCCTTTAGGCAACTATTGTTGTGATTTGGTGCTATATAAATAAAATTGAATTGAACTGCAGGAAAAACAAAAATAAATATCATTGTGCACAATTTGCAAAAAACAGCATCAAAATATTTCCAACGGTGCAGTTTAAGTTCTAAGCCTCCCAGAAACGATACAGAAAGGCATAAAGTCAAACATGGCCGTGGAAAGGCCCTATAGGGGAAAAAAACTACGTTTCCCACTTCCAGTTTGGTAATGGTAATGACGGACAGTCCAACTAGGAAGTGCTATGAGCTGCTGATCAGAGCGTGTTTCTGGATTGTAATGTTTTTGTTGTTGCCACCACTTTTTACCGGATTTTTGCAAAAAGCCATTTGTGGAAGGAAACCACGACCGGGGACAAGTTGAATGCGTGATGTGTCAGTACTCCTCCAGTTTCATATGCAAAAAAAAAAAAAAGAAGAAGATTGCACTAGCTTATGTGGCTGTAATTGTACCAGGATTTAAAAATAGTTATGCAAAGATTGGTTAAAAAAAATATGCTGCAACCTCCCTGCAAAGGATGATTTTAGTCCTGCTGAGGCAGAACCGGACGTGGTGCCATCCTGATGGGGAAGAGACTGCAGGGGTAAAACATGGTGGACATCAGGCCAAGGAGTGCAAAAAAAAGTCAGGAAGCTAATTTGTGTAAAAACAAATCTGCACTTCCTTCATTTCGCGTGTTTGGAGAGCTCGCTGTGACGGACAGCTGCTGATTGGAGCAGAAATGCTTCACAGGGAGCGCCGCGCCGCTTCTGTGTGATGTCTGCACGCTGCTGACCCGTCTTAGTTTTTCACACCTTGTCTATAAAACCGACGGCAGGACTGCTTGAGCCCAAAGTCTTTTCATCTCCGGTATTTTGTAATACATTTCCAACTTTTCCTGTTTAATTTGTGCTTTTTAAAGGAGAATGAATATGATTAAGAGAGCCTTTTAGGTTTCCACACAGAAGTTTCAAAGAGAGCACATCACAGCTGAAAAACACAAACTTTTAAAGTGACTCATGTAAAAATCATGAGTCACTTTAAACTTCAAAAGGCTTCATTATTACAACCCTCGATACGACTGAACGACAGCAGATTTTTCCTTTAGGTAACGAGTGCATGAGAAACTGTAAATGTCACAGCAGACGCTGCTGTTTTCGCTGATTGCATCTATCAGCCAGTACATCTTGTAATTGCTCTTTATTCCAATGAAGCTACTGCAGGTTGCAGTTTTTACATTGTGAGCAGTGCATGGATATCACCAACACCCAGCATGCACCTCTGTGCCTCACGCTGATGCCTGAACATGTTTAATATGACCGTGCTGTGTTCAGTTACACCGAAGCTCAGGTTCAGGACTCAAACTGAGGCCTTTGATGAACGAAACAACACGCATGGAAATTGTATTTTATGGTGGATTTCTTCCTTTAACTTGGTCCCATTTGCCAGTGAGTCGCTGCTATCCTGAAGCCAAAACCCATTAAAAACCATTTAAGGCGTCCCAGCTGACTCTGAGGATGGAGCTCATTTCTGCACCAAATCATTTCAGCTAACTGCTCCCTGACGGAGGCTCGGCATGTTGCTCAAGGGCACTTAAGCTCAGAGAAGGAGGTAAACCTCTGACATTTCTGCAGCGATCCATCATCTCCGCTTTCTGTGGGGATCCCGTCCGTTTCCTGCACCTCCACGCCCTCGGCAAAGTGCGAGCCTCTGTTGTTTTAGTTCTAACTACAGGAAATGATGTGGACTTTAAAAATAGAAGGAGCTGGGGGAGCAGCACAAGCAGATGGCAAAGAAAGTCTTTAATTCAAGTGTGGAAATTGTTATTAAACAGAATGAATATTAAAGAGGAAATGTGCATTTTAGGAATCCAAATAAAAACAAAGCAGGGAAGGAAGTGTTGGTCTGGAACAAAGACTGCAGAGAAGAACATCAGCACAGCCTGCAGGTTACCTCCATATATGTAACACATTCAAATCAATGCTTTGCTTCAGTTTCTTTACAACCGCTGCCTGTGATATTTGAAAGGCCCATGAAATATTCCCTCCTTAAAACAAAGTCATCAAAAACCACTTGAAACAACACTAAACGCATCTTTTTAACAATAACAAGGAGTTTATTTCTACTCCGTTCCACATGAACCATCCTGCTGTTAGAAACAGAGTGCAGAGTGGCCAATGTGGAGCAATCCTCTGAAAGCAGAGCCGAACATCTGGAGTATTCAGAGAACAGCTGTTAGTCAAACTCTATATAAAAGCACTAAAGCTGCTGGTTGTGTCAAACTAATCATCAATCAAAGAATCAAAAGATGTTTGGCAGAGTGGGATCTGCAGGTGTTTGCGTGGTGCCTGGCCTGGATATACATTTCATCTTATTAGCCAGTAAAACATTTCAATGCACTGTGAACATGTTGTGTAGCCCACAAATTAAAGAGAGAAGCACTGATGCTTTAAGAAAAGCACATTTATCCTGCTAGTCAAGGGACAGAACCACTCACAAGTCCACTTCATGAAAAACATCCATGTGCTCAAACAGCAGCATGAGACCTGTATCTGTGTCCTCAGGCCTCTCCTGTGGGGCAGCTTGCATCCTGCAGCATCCCAGTGGAAACACGCCAGCTATCACTTTCAGCTCATTTAAAGAACGGAGGCTGAGAGTCTGACACCCTGATCTGAGGGCTCAGTGACGTCCTGCTGCAGACGTGTTTGTCTTTAGAAACACTCGGCGATCCAACAGCCTTAAACACAGCAGGAGGGAGACAGAGACACAGAAAGACTAAAAGCTTTGGTCTTTCCTTCAAGGTCAGAGCTGTGTGTGTGTCAGTGTGTGAGTGTGTGTGTGTGCGTGTGTGTCTGTGTGTGTGAGTGTGTGTCTGTGTGTGTGAGTGTCTGCATGTGTGTGAGTGTGTGTCTGTGTGTGTGAGTGTGTGTGGTCTGAGGACAGCAGGTCTGCCTCTTCTCATCACGTCATGTTTGCATAAAGACCTCGAGTCTCTGCGACGGCACCGAAATATTTATCTACCTTCGATCAGCCTGCAGGATACACATAACACACAATGAGGTAATTCATTAATGATTGCAAAATACTTAAATATGATATCCATCCATTCCCGCTTCTCCTTTTCAGGGTGCTGGAGCCTAACCCAGCTGTCATAGGTCGACAGTACAGTAATTACTTAACCTATCCACACAAGCTGCATGTCTTTGGATGGTGGGAGGAAGCCCACGCAAACACGGGGAGAACATGCAAACTCCACACAGAAAGACCCCAGCCTGATGGTGGAATTGAACTCAGGACCTTCTTGCTGTGCGGCAGCAGTGCTAACCACCGTGCCACTGTGCTGCCTGCATCCGCCTATAGCAAATATGATATATATTTCAAAAAGAGACGTTCAAGCTGCTGCTGATACTTCCTAAAAACAAGTTTGTCCAGTATTTACAGATTCTGACTCTGACTAATTGATTTGTGTATTTAGAAACAGGAGAAAATAGATTCATACACGTTTTTATGAATTTGTTTTAATTTTCTCTTTTATTTCTCACATTATGCCAAATTTACTCATCGTTTATTTTGTCACATTCTGTTATTTTTAACAGGTTTCAATCATTCTTCCCTTCTCTCTATCATGTGATCAGGACTTGCTGGTCGTCCATCACACCAGGCTGAAAACAAAAGTAATAAAATAAATAAATAATATGGTGTATTTGTACAACTCCAAGTCAAAGAACCACCATCATCAGGTGAAGGTGGAACCACTGGACGAACCCCCACCAGCATCATTTCCTCCCAGAGCCAATGAGGCCTACAGCTTCCTCTAACTTTCAAAATAAAATATCTATAACTCAGAGCTGAGGAAGTCATCTGTTAAGAACTGGAGATTTCTTCAATCGCTTCACATTTTACACGAGAATTTTCATCTACATGTGAAAAAAAGTAAACACTTGCACTTTCAACAATACGTTTTTGCAAAGCTATTTGCACTGCAGACTCGTCCGACAGCACACGCACTAAACCTGCTGCTTCTTTAAGTGGTAAATGTTGAGGCTGAGATCTGTGTGAATGCATCTGATAAATGAACATAAAATACAAACATGTAAAACGTCAGAGGACAGCCGTTTATGTAAAATGTTTAAGATGAAGAATATGAAGAAATGTTGAGTAAAAATAAACACATAAAAGCAAAAAGCCAAACTCCCTCCTGACTGCAGCAGGTGCCTCAAACATTGATGACAAACAGCGCCACCTTCTGCAGGATGGCGGCACAAACATGGAGCAGCTCCACAGCGTCTCTGCCTCTCTGTAGCTGTGTGTTGCTGAGCCGTCCATCAGCGTGGGAGAAGAGATGCTGCTACACCTGCTTCACACCTTTTATCCGCCGCCGCAGTTGTTGCTTTGGATCCAGCTTTGCTCACAGCTCACGTTCTTCTGTCCTGCTGCAGGATGTTTTAGATTTAGCATCGTTTGTGACCGCCAACATCTTTTTCCCTACATGCTTCTTTCCTGTTTCTGCTTCCCCTCGTCCTTCCTACCTTCTCTCCCCGCACCAACCAGCTGCATCTCTCTGTCTTTCTCCCTTTCTTTCTCCATCATCTTCTGTAATTACCTCCTTCGTGGAAACCTGAGAGGATCTGAAGCGACAGGAGACTCGTCTCGCCCCCGTTTGCTGCTCTTTTATCTTCCTGTTTTTCGGTTCCTTTTCTTTCCATCCCCTTCTTCTAGTTTCCTGTTCCTCCCCAAACACATTCTGCCTCACTTACAACTTTATTCACATGTAACCTTGTTTATTCCTGACTCATGTGTGCGGTTGCTTCTGCTCTTGTTTGCGCGTCTCGGTCTTATCTCAGAATCTTTTCTGAGGAGAAGATGAGACACAAACAGAATCTGAGAGAATTTAAAGGTTTGCTGAAGGTTTTGTAAGAATGTGCTTCACTGTAAAAACAGTTCAGTCTCTTAAACAAGAAGCAGCATTTTACCAGATATTTCACAGCTGTCATGTAGACTTTTTATGCTGGAACCAGCACACTGGCTGATTCATCCTTATGCACGGGAATGTAATGCTGCCGGCTTTATCTTTGCAATAATCCTCAAAGGAAAGGTTTAGTTTCTGTCAGCATTCAGAGTTCTGCTGCTAATGCCCACTTACACCAGATCTTAGACGTCACCATTCCAAGCAGCAGTATATCCTGCTGTGAATCTGGCAGTGTGCAAAGGATTTCATGCCAAGTTCAGACCTGAGGGTCCAAGAACTTTAGTGACCAGGTCCAAAATTCCACTTACTCTAATCAGGTCAGGTAGGGTCTTCTTCTAAAGAGTTCTGTTATACGTGCTGTAACGTCCAAACGAGCCTGTGCTATAGTTGTTTTTACTTATCCATAATGCTGCTCCAAAATTTGGAATGCCGTGTGAAATATAAATAAAAACACCAAGAAAGCCCAAAGAACTGTGCAAAAGTCCTGAGCTCCAGTCATTTCTCTGTACGCTGGTTTGGTAGCTTACTTGTTGTTCCAGAGTATTTAAAAGTAGGATGGGAGGCAGAGCCTTCAGTTTTCAGGCCCCTCTTCTGTGGAACCAGCTTCCAGTTTGGATTCAGGAGACAGACACTATCTCTACTTTCAAGATCAGGCTTCAAACTTTCCTTTTTAGTCAGAGATGGATCAGGTGACCCTAAATATGTGTTTATACAGCACTTTGTATGTAAATTCGTTATTATTAATCTCTTTGTCCTGTCTTCACCCACTGACCCTCACCCCAAGCAGCTGGCCCCGCCCCTCCCTGAGCCTGGTTCTGTCTTCCTGTTAAAATGGAGTTTTTCCTTCCCACTGTCGCCAAAGTGCTTGCTCATATGGGCTCATACGATTGTTGGGTTTTTCTCTGTATTATTGTAAGGTCTCTACCTTACAATATAAATCATCTTAAGGTTGGTGTCATGATTTGGTGCTACATAGCTGAAGCACTGAAAAATTAATACATTTTTTTATTTTTGTGCAACAAGGTGATTCACAAAGATCTATTGGTCAAAAACTTATCTCAGTATGGAGTGCAGTGTTGTCTTGAAAAAAATTGAGGAAACTGGACAAGTGGAGGACAAGTGTGAGGCCTAAAAAACCTCGTTAAGATGATCCGTATCTTAAAGTCGTGTCCTTAAGAAACAGGAAAAAAATCCAGCAGTGACCTGACAGATGCATCTGGACCTTCAGCTGATCGATGTACTGTTCACTGATGTTTGCTCCCAATCATGGTCAAAGGTACAGCAGTGAGTGTCTGTAACAGCTGGGGGAGGCTCTGTCATGGTTTGTGGTGTTTGAGATCTTTGATCCATCATTAAAACTAATGAAACTATGAATGCTGAAAAGGACCATCAGATTTGATCCACCATGCAACAGAGTCTGTTTTATAAACTGTATTTCCACATCTGTTTGCATGTTCCAATAAATCACTGGATTTATTTCTAATTATTCCAAGCAAAATATGAAGAAATGACTCAAGCCTGCTGCACGGTACTGCATATTTCAGAAGAGAATCTAAAGAGAATATATTAAACTGGAGATTGGGACGCCCTGTTTGAGCTGCTGAATGGACACCATAATGGGAGATGAGACTTCGAGACTTCATGTTTAGATTCCACAGTTACTCCTTTAAGTTTTGGCAAAAGAGCTTTGAGGTGCACTCGTTCACAGGATGAACGATGACTACATAATCTGCGTTGCTCTCTGTTTACTACTGATTACAATAGACGATAACAGCCTCTTGAGGGAGCTGGAGAAGTGAGTCCACAGGCCGTATGTATGAGATTCATAATAACTGATGACAGCTATTTAAAAGCCTGACATTATGCAAATAGGCTAATTTTATTTGGGAATGAGATCCCGACGTTTCAAATGGAAAATAATGCTTCCACGTGATGAAGCGGATTCTTCAGTTCATCAGTCTGTTCCCTCCTGCCGCAGTCATCCTCTCACTTCCTTTCTGACATCCAGTCTCTCTTCGGCCCATCATTTCTCTGACAGCAGACAGTTGTGCAGCGTCAGGCTTTACATTTATAGTTTAGGTTTGATGCTGTGTGCATGCGGGGTGTGTGTGGTTGTGGATCCAGTCCTATGAAGCTCAGCAGTCTTCACTAACCCTGTTAACAGTCCCGCCTTCCTCCTCGCTGAGGAGAGGCTTGATTATGGTTCGTTAAGAAACATTCACGTCATTCCTTCGGAAATAAAAACTGACACAATGGCTCCACTCACAGCAGCGGTCCCATGTAATCAGTGTCGGGAAGGTTACTTTTCAAACGTATTCCACTACAGATCACAGATTACATGCCTCAAAATGTATTTTGTAACGTATTCCGTTACGTTACTCAATCAGACTAACGTATTCTGAATAGGACTCGGCGATATGACCCAAAATTCATATCTCGATATTTTTTTAAGCCATAAAGTAAGAACAAACAGAGAGTTCTTAGTCAAAGCTGCGTCCCAGATGTCACACAGGCACTTTTATTAACATACAGATGCACATGAAAAAATTACTCAAAAATAAATTATGAGCATTTATTAAATAATAATGCTCCATAAATAAAAGAAAACAATGTTGTTTTTGTGCATAACAAAGAGCTCACAACTGTGCAGTCAAAATGTAAACTAACAGACGCTGAGCATAGTAACAAAGATTTCACAGCAGCTCTGTTCACAACTTCTACTGCGCGACCGACAGCCTGGAGTTTGAAATCCTCTTCTAATCCTAATCTAACGTGTCTCTTACAGGTGCCATTTATGGTCCTTATACACACACAGTACAGTTATATTACGTTGAAGCACAGTACGTGCGCAGTAGCTCGTTAACGGAGATTTGCCGGGTTCATCTTGTCGCTGCCTGCGGGTGAAGCTATGGGGGAGGAGGGGGAGTTGTGTTCAGTGAAGGAGAGGCGAGGCCGAGTAACGTTGTGTAAAGACAAAAGTGGACAAAAGAGAGGCAAACTTGTGGCTCCACAACTATAATTATAACGTAACATAGACTATATTGGTCAAAGAAGCTTGCAAAGAAAAGCGTCTGGACTTCTTTAAGTTACTTGAAGATGTTTTACCTCTCATCCGAGAAGCTTCTTCAGTTCTAAGGTCAAATGGTGGAGAGAGAGGAATTCGCATGATAAGGTGGGGCCAGGTTTCACAATGAACTCACCTGAAACTCTGGCTGATTGGGACCCACACCCAGTTTCACACCTTGGCTCAGGCGATTAGAGGATCATCAGGGGTCCTTTTGTCCCTCTGTGGGGGGAACTCCCAGTAGGTTTATATCTGGGACTCTCCACCATTTGACCTTAGAACTGAAGAAGCTTCTCAGATGAGAGGTGAAACGTCTTCAAGTAACTTAAAGAAGTCCAGACGCTTTTCTTTCCAAGCTCCTTTGACTACGATGACCTGGATGACTGAGAACCTTCACAGACTTAGACTATATCGATATAAAGGATATTGTCACATCTTATATCTCGTATAAAAATATATCGATATTTTTTAAAAACTCGATATATCGCCCAGCCCTAATTCTGAATATTTAATACTTAATATATTATCAAGCTTTTTACAACCACATGAATCTACTACTGCTGTGTGATTTATTACATTATTACATTAAATCTTAATATAAATGAGTAACAGTAGGTGGACATTAGGTAAAGCTGCACGTTTTGCAGTGATCTCGTGTAGAAAACTATTCCTCGCGTATATAAAACAGGTCTGCGGCTCCTAACCGTAGTAAAGGGACCTCTGGCTGATACGTCGGGTTCATGTCGGGCTCGTAGCTGAAAACTAGCTTTACTTTGTTGTCTGGGTCAAGTTTGCTAGCAGAGACAGAGAGAGGCGTTGAAAGGCTGCTGCAACAGAACTTATTGTTTCGGAGGAAAACACGAACACAGTGCACAGCCGAGTCTATGGCAGTCCATTCTCCCTGCAGCACGCACTACACTGCCCATCAGGCTGCATGCTTTAGGGCGATGCCTGTAACACTCTGCCTGTTGCCTTCATGTTAAATAACTTTTTGAATAATAATTTTTAAAAATATTTCTTTACATCATTATGAGACGCGAGATTGAGAGACAGGCATTAAAGCTTCTTCATGCGCGTTTTGTTTGGGTTTCCACTGGTGTGGAATTAACAAAAACAGAGAGGGCATAGCCGAACATATGAAACAGGAAAAGACCGCCGTGTAATCCCTTTATTTGAACAAAGTAACTGTAATCTGAATACCACCTTTTCAAACGGTAACTGTAACGGAATACAGTTACTCATATTTTATATTTGAAATACAAAATATGAGTTTAAAACCTCCACTGGCAAAGAAATGACTTCAGATGGTTGCCCAGTTTTATTTGCGCACATAACAGAACTCAATGCTATTAAACAGGCACAACAACAACAAAAACCTCATCTTTTTATAATTTACCAGTCCACTGGGGAACCTTGAGTCCTTCCAGACATGCACCACAAACCAAAACAGAACAGGAATGCACCCCACCAATGCCAACGTCACTCCCAGTTCCCCTCACGCATCATAGAAGCTGCTTGGGAACAGTTTGAGGAACACAACAAAGACATCAGAGCTTTGTCTTATTTGCCCAATCAGCTGAGCACAACCAGCAACATGAAGTCCCTGCAGTTCCTCCAATGACCACTTGAGGCTAGCTCCAAAAGCCATACAGTACATCTGCTGGGCTTCACCTCCACTAACGCCATCACTCACAGAACCAGGCTAATAATATGGGTAACTGGTTTTATTGTTTTTTCTATGTAGCATTAATTAGCAAGACTTTAACTGAACCAAAGGCTGTGCAGCCAGTATCCCGGTGCCAGATCTGGCAGCACAAGAGGAAACTACACAATATTAGGCATCATTTATTAGCAACAAAAGCTAATCGTGCTTATCATGGTCATGGCTATCCAGCCAAAGGCAGAACCCAGCAGTGACAAACAATATGTTTTAACAGCAGAAGTGGCAGACGTTAGCATGTTCACAATTCTCCCCCAGCATAAACTCTGACACGCTGAACACAGGACACATGGTTAAGGACATTATTTACTGCTAGTGCAGCTTCAGAGAGAAACTTTTAAAACAAAACACATAATCAAGAATTGCACTGAACCCTGAAAAGAAACGTCGTCAACACCACATACCGTTTTTTTTTAAATTAAAGCTCCTCTGTCTCTGCTTTCGCCACCAAACCCCCTCCTGGCTGCACTGCTAGCTGCTAAAGAGGCTAGCAAAGATCTCAGCCTGCTCACTAAATAATTGAGCGGCTGTGCACTCGAGTGCCATAACACTTCAATTCACTTCAGCATAGCCCTGATGGGAACAACTTACTTTTGTTCTGTAGCCTCCACTTCTAAATTAAAAGAAATGAAATGCTAAACGGCCAATATCAGCTATACTTTGGGCTGCAAGGCAGGAAACAACACCAACACCAGCCCATCAATTCAGCCTCGAGAAGAAAGGGAATAAAACAAAGCATGTGGTGGAAATGGAGACGACAGTTTGGTGTTTGTGCTGTGAACTCTCCTCTGTAGTTTAAGTTGTGATATGTGGACATCTGAGCTGAGACGCGGTTGTGTTTTTATTGTTTTTTAGGTGAGCTGCTGGGTAAATAGGTCAAGTTATGAATTTTTCATTCTATTTACAATTTTTCTTCAGATGTGCTGAGGGTATACTGTGCAGCAGGAAAATAAATGGGGAGCAAACACTGATGAAATTGACTTTCTATATTGACTTCTGCTGGTTTTCAGTGCAGTTTTCCATGAATTCAAACCTGTGCAGAACTACATCTCCCATGTGAGCCACGTCTGCTCAGCAATGAATATTACACTGCAAATCAGCACAGACAGATCTTTGACTGGATCTGTACTCAGATCCTAGCGTAACATTTGTCAATAAGTTAAAAATACAAATCTCTGGAAGCCACACTGGAGCTTAAAATGAAATCAGTTATCTGCTGTCCATCTGTGGCAGCTATATTTGACTTTCTCAAAAAAACACGACATTTTTTCCAAGAACCAAAGCATGAAAATATAATGCATAAGCTTTATATGCCTGTATAACAAATGCAGGGCTGAAAGCAACGGTTGCTTTCATTTCTGTACAGTTATTTCTTCAAGTTGTTTCCATGCAATTATTTTTCATTGAACTCTCTCTTTCAAAACTCAAATGGAAAACCTACAGAGAAGAACTGCAGGAACAAAACGCATGGATGAAACTTTATTTGAAGGCGCTTGTTTAGCTAAATCAGTTCACATATCACTCAAAAATCACATATTTTCCTCATCCTGTTATCTGAAGCTGTGGCTGTTTCAGACTCTAACCCACTGCAGTTCCTGAAGCCTCCGAGCGGCCAAACTGTGATAGTTTTAGTCGCTTCTGAGATAATGAAGTATCTCTTGCTATAATGATGCTGTTGATGGAATTCTGAATAATAAGCACTTGTGAAACTTGCCTGAAATCTACCCAAACTACCTGTGCTTACCACTGCTGCAAAAACTATTGGTTACAGTCATGACTGATTAATCTACTGAATGCTAATTATGACTTTCATAGCTGCAAAAGGCAAACTGATTGACTTTCCAGTGGTTTACTGCAAAGGCCCTCCTACAATGAAAGCTAAACAGAAAAACGGTGGGAGCACTTCCAAGCTAACGAAAACCAGCGTACCCAACAACGGAATCCAGGAAGTCGAGAAAACTTCGTCAAACTTGTCAGACGGCTGTAAAAGGGTTTGACCCGAGTTATTCACAACCTTCTGATGTTACAATAAAGTTACAGTCAGTAATTAGAAAAAGAGCGCGGTTGGAAGATGAGAGGCGTGAGAGGCGGGCACTCTGACTTTTGCAACTCTGTTTCTGGGAGTGATTTCAATCAAATGCACAAACATAGTAACATTTGTGGCACACAGTTTTCTGCTAATTGTGCCTATGTCTAATGGCACACAAACGCATGTATTATTTTTTGCAACTGACACTGAAATGAAACGAGTGTTTACCTGTAACAGGAACCAGATGTGAGCTCTGTTTGCCACATTTAGGGATCCTGGCCTTTAGTCCGTGGATGCTAACAGACCGATCATGCAGACACAATCAGACACAATCTGACTCACAGTGATTCGGGCTGGGAGTGGCCCCTGTTTCTCAGAGCATTTTGTTTATGATGCCATAAATGTGGTTTAATAATATATGAAAAGAATAATGATACCAGCGTTCACACTGGGGGGCGCTGTAGGGAGGGTTATAAAAACAAAAACACTTATCCCAGAACAGCTAGCACGATACATCTGTGGGCTTTCAGAAGATGTGAAAACAATGAGAACAATAAGATCATGATGCGTTCGCTGACCTCACGCGAATCTCCAGACGCTGCTGCTGGGTGGAATATGTTTGTGGACTATTTTTAGTGAGTTAAGAAAACCCAGTGTGGAGTCTGCCTTAACTCATCTGTCTTTTTTCATCTTGATGCTTTTTCTGACAGCATGCCGCTTCTCTGACGAGAATGAAATGTGATTCCAACCCCCGGATGATGCAGACTCACATCAGCCATGTGGGGACACCAGGCCCGCTGCCTGCTTTGCTTCAGTTATTTGAGCCGTGTGATGATTCGACTCCAACACACCTGAAGTAGGTCAGACGAACTGTTGGAGCGTCCTGCCTACGCTGCTTAAAAGGAATCTTTTCATGAAGTCACAGACTAATTTGGGAAATCACGTCACTCATTCTTTAACCGAGGACGACTTTTTCATGTCTTGCTTTCAAAATACTTCCAGATGAATTCACAGCTATCGTGATGTTTTCTCTGTGTATGTTATTTGACACAGAGAACACAAAATGGAAACGGGACCTGTCACTGTTAAATTGTTCCTCGGTGGTTCCAATTTCAAATAACTGCTGTGAGTCTTTAGCGGCTCCTCGGGGTCCCGGGCCTCTGGGCAGGCACTGCTCTGTCTGGTTAGCAATCCAGCCTCAGCCCAAGCTAACTCCAGCCTCGTCATTTCTCCCTCTTTGTCTGAGCGCCATTGAAAACATCTTGAGAAAGCATAAAAGATGCAGGATGCTGGAACAGGCAAATGGCTCTTTTATGCCCCAGTTGCTTCAGTGTGCTGGTGTTGCTGGTCGCCTCCCAGCAGCTGCAGCTCAGTACAATCTTCCTCAGCTGAAGAGGAAGAGGGAGCAGAGCTGCTGCGCTCCTGCGTTTGCAGTATTTAACACGAATTCATGTTTGATTCAAAACGAGTTGCAAATTTATTCAGCTGCTCCACACGACTCTGCTTGATAAGGGTGGGGGG
>NW_005187617.1:190371-193126 GCF_000239375.1 Pundamilia nyererei | reverse complement strand
CTGTTGTTCTCCTTCATCTCATAGTGGACAGAAATTATTTTTTGGAGTGACACAAATAATTTGTGTGGCATCAGATTGATGCAGAACAGCTGATTGTTCTGATTGTTGTGTTTTCAAAATTGGAGTTCAAGTTATTTTTACTTCCAATACCCATGTGGAAAATAAATAGAAAAACTAGAAAAGACTTGCATCAGATTTGGCTTGCTTCATATAGTTTATCATATCAGGCGTATATGATTTACTCATGAAAGTGGCCACTTTCTCATTACTTTCATATGTTAATTAATTTTTCAAGGGATCCCATATCTGTTTTCACAAACTATAAGATTTATATATATCTTTTCCATATGGGTAGTGTTAACATACTACAGGTCATGAACAAGATTCTTTTAAAATTTTCATTGTAAGTGGGATAAAGCAGTTAATTAAAAGTAGTCAAACATAAATGCTGTAATTTGATTATTTTAATAAACATGTAACTTGCATGGATTGGATGCTGGCGTGACCACAGTGCACACGTCTGCTGTTGCTCACATGGGTCCAAGGGACGCTCAGGGAGTTGGTGTGCTCGCTCAGACACATGAAACATTAGAGGGAACATTAGAGGGAACATTAGAGGGAACATTAGAGGGAACATTAGAGGGAACTTTGCCAGTCGGTGAACTAAAGCCTGCAATTAGGTGGGAAAAAAATGGGAAAAATCCTGTATGTGGTCAGAGATAACAGCACACTTAGCATGTGGCTAAATAACAGAGGTGAGTTCGGGAAAAGCAACTGTTGTAAAACCAAATCCAAGAAGAATCTGAATCATTTCCTCTGGTGATCTCTGCAGAGATGAAAACAAAACACGAGAAGTCTGACGCACATGTAACCTTTAATCACTGGCAAATGTTCAGAATGGACACGAGAATGAGTCTAAGCTGCACCACCCATAATCATAACCCCAACAGCACGTCTAACCCCAACAGTACGTCTAACTCCAGGTAATCAGAACATTTCTTTGAATTGTTGTCTCAGCTCTCACCAATCAAACAAAACAATCTCATCTAAAAAGTTCTGAAACTTCAAAAAAAGGTTAACTCAAAAAAAGCCCGTTTTCCTTTGTTGGAGACTGAAATTTAACTGTTTTATAGAATGTCTCATATAAGTGTTAGGGTTACCTTAACTCATCTAAGGTTACTCTGACCCTAATATTTGTCCTTTTTGTTTCCTTGAGTTTAAGTTAAAGGGGTGCACAGCCGGGTGCAACACAGGTGAGTTAGTCGGGTGGGTATCACTTTTAATGGAGAGATAAAGCAACCACAAGAAATGAGAGAGAGGAGGAGCAGAGGGGTGACAAAGGGACCAGTGAGGACCAGAGGAGAATCAGGAAGATCCAGTGGACCTCCTACGACTGCCCATCTAACTTTCACTAAGTCACACTCTCTTAACAACTGACTTAAAGTCTATTATCTCACGTGAAACTTAGTTTCCTTCAGCTTTTCACAACCAAACCTACACCTAAGCTCAACCTCCACCTATTTCCAACATGACTCTTACACAGCCTAACAATGAAGTAAAATTAGTCTGACCCCAAACGAGTTTTTAACCTTAGATTCAGTTGAAATCTTATCGTAATCTTAACCTCCATCAAAAACGATCCTTCTCGCCCAAATCTTTCCCTTACTTCACTCTGTAAGCTCACATTATGATAATGCTTACATGAGTGAATATCGCCACGTCGTCTCATTGAACTGGACACCGCGAGGGGTTCGTGCCCGCTGTGACACACGATGATCTGGACTAACGTGGTTCCTTAATGGCCAACCTGCTAGCTCTGTATTAAGCATTTTAATGTAGTAGCAACCAACTTGTCCCCGATGGAGAAAATCATGAAAATAACACTGCCACCATCTACTGCCTGACTGGTCCTGACACACAAGCACTTCCAGCTTCAAGCAGCCTTAAAGTGCTGATTTCAAGGACAACATGTGGCTTTATTCTGGATGGAGGATTAAAAGTTAGCCAGCTTAGTTTCTGAGACTGGTCTTTCTCAGGATGTTAGTATTGCATACAGCTCTGCAGCCTTGAGGCTTATATTTGTGTGTTATCGTCGGCTCGGTAATTATGGTGCAGATAGAAAACAGGTTCAAAGAAAATGCTAATTAATGCCTGTTTTCCACCCACAAATATCAGAGGATGGTTCGCTGTGGTTGGCTGCCATCAAGCAAGCGCAGAGCTCAGAGAGACGAAGCTTCAGTCAAAGCTGAAGCTGTTTGCCTCAAACATGAGGTTTCCTCTTTGCTTCACACAGACATCCTTCTCCTACGTCCTTCATCAAGTTAGTGAAGTTTCAGTTTTTTGTACTGTCTCTCACTACAGTCGGTCTTCCCGATTAAACCTGAAATTAATCACAAAGCAAACCAGTGCGAGCACAGTGCAAGTTACCCCCAAACAGCACATCTGAAGGTCTTTCCAAAGTGACGACTGTCCTCTCGTTCCACAAAACGATCCTCACACACTCCAAACTCACCACAACCTGATCTTAAACCAGCCTCAAACCAACAAATCAGTCATGTGAATGATTTCTATGATGACTTGCTTTTTTAATCCCAAACAATAAAACCACTAATGAACACACACACACACACACACACACACACACACACACACACACACACTATAGTTAAACCCTACACAGCACAAACACTCAGCATAGATTTAAATGCAATTAATTTACCCCTCCACACACACACACTCACACATGCACGCACAC
>NW_005187617.1:187685-189517 GCF_000239375.1 Pundamilia nyererei | reverse complement strand
ACCTCTCGCATATTTTGCAGCTCACGGCGGAGCAGCTGGCAGATTCACAATTCCACATTTCGCCCACTGTCACACCCCACAGCACACACACACACACACACACACACACACACACACACACACACACACACACACACACACACACAGGCATACGAGTGGGTAAGGGCTCCAAATTGATGCGTGCATCATGGCCACGTGATCACTGAAGATGTATGCGGCAGGCAGAATTAGCATGCATGCTTCTGAACAGACTCGTGCAGAGCGCCTGGGTGACAGGTGTGGCTGAGTTTGGGGCTGTGAGCCTCAGTGATGTGACTGCAGACTGGAAATGCTGCGGCCTGTTCACCAGGAAACTGCTCGGCTCCATCTGCAGCGCAGACAGCTGAGAAAAAAACCTAAAAAACAAACGGCTTGTCTTCTTCTACCTGCTCCTTTGCTTTATTTTCACCTGTTTCTCACACATCTCCTCCCCTCCTTCGCTATAGACCTTTATCCTGTTTGCTCCTCCCATCCTTGCTAAATCTGTGTCACCTTCCCTTTCTTTCCTGTGTCCTCACTCTTTTTCCCTTCTGTCCTGTATTTTCTGCAACTCCTCTTTTCTTTCCAGCCAGTGTTGTGCAGCATCAGCCACAGGCAGCGTCTGCACAATATATGATTAACACCTTACTCACTAAAGTAAGCTTAGAATAAAATACAAAGTCTAGTTAATTAAAATACAAATTTTCCCTGACCTTTTAAAACCTCAAATGATCAGCTGAAGCATCCATCGGTTCAGTTTCTTGATTGTTTATCAATTCGGGGGTCACGGGGGCGTGTCTCTGTTCCAGCCGTATGCAGCTCCGTGCTTCCCTCCTCTTTGTCCTGTCCTTCCACCTTTACCTTCTGAAGTCCTCCTGCTCCTTCTTATCTGATGTCTCTTCAGTTTTTTCCTTTCCATCTGTTACACGCCCGTGCCTTTGTTCATTTTCTGTCTGCTCATGCCCTTGTCTCTCATTTCTACTTTCTCCGCCTCATACTTCTTTACGCTACAACCCAATCCCCATCCCTAAGCTACACAAGCAATTCCTTTATTCATGCATTATGCTTCTAGCTCAGAGTCTAGCACTGCAGACGTGAGGAGGAAACAGCAGCAGAAGATGCATCAAGTAATGAAATTAGAAGATGTGTTCAAAGAGAAACAAGATATTCTGTGTCAGTCGGATTTTACAGACTTTTGTTGTTTGATCCAAACACCTGCACAGTTTATTTATTAAACACATCCTGGGATATTTTAGTGAACCAGGGCAGAGGAAGGA
This sequence comes from Pundamilia nyererei, assembly GCF_000239375.1. Classification (NCBI taxonomy): domain Eukaryota; kingdom Metazoa; phylum Chordata; class Actinopteri; order Cichliformes; family Cichlidae; genus Pundamilia; species Pundamilia nyererei. The sequence continues at coordinate 188,222 of NW_005187617.1, read as the reverse complement.
AGCTCGTTTTTCCACTTCTACTATGATATGACGTCATATGAAGACTACAAATACCCAGATCATGTTTCTATGTAAGTCCTGCGACAGACTGGCGACCTGTCCAGGGTGGACCCCGCCTCTCGCTCTATGACGGCTGGGATTGGCTCCAGCGCCCCCCGCGACCCTGAAAAGGATAAGTGGAAGCGAATGGATGGATGGATGTTTCTATGTAATAGATTACTTTTTAACTTCAATGTGTTTTAAATCTTTTTCACCAGAAAAGTTAAAGAGAGGTGTGGAGCAGGGAAATTATTTTACTGCTATTGTTAAATAATCATCATCATTACCATTGCATTAATAATATAATCTGCAGCATTGATATTGCATTCAGAGGTTTAAACAGTGTGTGTCTTTTAGAAAGACTAAGTTGCAGGAGTTGACAGGAAGTTGCAGAAGGCTTTGCAGAACTGAAACCGAAAGTCATTCTGAGCAGGTTAGACGAGGCTATTTGAATTACTAGGTTATTCAAATTGTCTGTTATACTTTTATATTCTTTTA
>NW_005187617.1:163974-187311 GCF_000239375.1 Pundamilia nyererei | reverse complement strand
GTCTGCATACAGACTGGTCTTCCCACGCGTGTATTCATTAAAATCAATTGTTTGACCAAGATCTTCTGGACCTGGTGGTTTGTACTCTCCTTCCTCAATTATGTGAACCTTAACAGAGGTCAACTTTTCACAGAAATTTAATTTACCCCCCAAAAATCAGTGAAGGCCGCAGCATCCGTCTGGATGTGAGGTCGGAACTAAAGAAAAAAGCAGCAAGGAGGAAGAGGCAGAGAAGGTGGGGGCAGGGAAAAGATGCAAGGTCACAGGAGGGTCTCAGGTCATAAATAATGAACTCAGGGTTCAAAGGTCAGCCAGATGGTCCTCCTACCTGCGGAGAGGTGTCCAAGTCCCGGAGGAGCGCAGGCAGAACAGAGGGCAAAGGTCGCAGACGGCCTGCACGCTGAACATCCCAGTGAGCTGTTGATTCACCTGCCTTCTGTTTCCCCAAAATCCTTGTGATGACATCACTAACCTGTCATCTCCATGTCAGGTGTTAGTGCCACACACACACACACACACACACACACACACACACACACACACCTGCTCTGTTTCCATGTTGGAGACTTTTCATCTTTCCCACCGTGAGCTTCCTCTCAAATCCTCCTGTTTCACTCCAGCATGGCGGCTGCAGTCTCATCGCACCTGTCACTCATCAACAATCATCTGACGAAACAACCAGCTGTTGTTGAAAAAGGCAGATATTTACCTGTTAAACTGATTTTCTCTAAAACAGTGATTGTGGATTATTTCCTTTCAAGTTCCACTTCCTAAAGAAGCTGCAGGTCAGGGGACGACGCTCCTATAAGGAATGGTTTTCCTGGAGGCTGCGCACAGACGAAATGAGTTTACATCCAGCGGTTTCCATGGTTTCCCTGGAGGTGCTGATTGGCGGTGCACACGGATCTGTTTCCCTGCTGCGTGCCCTTGGAGAGGGAGGCGCGGGCAGGGGTGCCGGTGTTTTTCCAGCCGGTGTCACGTCTTTCTGTTGATGAATGCCATCTTATCTGCCGAAAGCACGCTGTGAGAGTCAGTTTGTCAGTCAGATCGGCCGACAGTAAGTCAGCGAGACTCTAATGAAGGTGGTGACTCAGAAAGTGAAGCTGAGGTGTGTTTTTTGAGTGTTCCGAACAAATGTGACAAAGTTTGCATTGGAAAATAAGTTAGTTCTCCTGCAGCACTGCTAGAATGACTGGCTGTGTGGAAAACAGAATTTTAGGACACGTATACTGAATCTGATTAAAGCACACCATCATGATGAACACTAGTCGAGCTTTGAATTGTAATTATTCAAATAGTCAAATTCCTATCATCTTAAAAAAAGGCTGAAATATTTACAGAAGGAAGGACTTCCTCCCCGCTGGAACAAACGAACTATAATTAGAGTTATATTTAACACGTACAATTACCTTTTACATACATTTCTACATGCTTCGTTTTTAATCAGAATTACAATCAGCCTGGGTTTCTCAAATTTTATTTTTTCTGTTGCTTGACTTTATCACTCAGGACTCCACCAGCGAGTCTCTATGTTTGTAGTTATTTAGATCAGTGTCAAAGAGCTGAACTTGGACTTATCTAGAGAAACACCTGATAATCGGTTAATCATTGGACTCTGTTAAAGCAGAGCTGGGTAGAGCTTTTTGTTGTCATATATGATGGTGTCATTAACACTTGTGGGATTTTAGCTGCTGGTGAGATAAAAGAACCAACTTCACGATTAATAAAGACACTTGCAGAATTATTGTGAAATGGAAATAATATACAGCGAGTTATATTAGCTGCCCAGTCAGTAATATTAACGTCTATGGCTAAAGCTGGCCTGCAAACTCAGCATTGACGGGGATCCAGTAGGTTGTCATCAGCCTTCAAACTCAGTGCTGTCTGATTTCAAACATTTGCACATGTGCTCGTGTATCTGCTCAGTCATTAAGGGTTCAGAGAGGCTTGAGGTGACAAAAGCATGTTGCTTAACACGAAGGCAGACAGGAACTATTGACCTGCATTGCTAACTGCCACAGCTGGCATGTAGTTCACTGATTCTGGGACAAGAAAACAAGAAGAATCAGCCACAGTCTCTGCAGACAGCTCTCACTGCAGAGGCCTGGTTAGTCACTGTAAGCTAACAGGCAGGAAGATTTAATCCTTGTGGGAAGCTGCAGCTTGTGGCTACAGATTAGCTACTTTGCTAGCAGATATTTTGCACAAACCTTGCTTGGCTGTTGAAATTTAGTCAAAGTCCCCGAAAGGCAAAAACCCGAGTACACAAAGCACCAAATCAGACTATTTATTACCCATCTCCCACTCGTCTGTCCATCATGATTAGCTGGCTACAGATTAGCTGCATCGTTAGCGGGTGAACCATCTATTAAAACTCGTTCAGTTTAAAGTCACTGAAAGACACGTGAGGCCACAAGGAGTGTGTCCAGAAAAGTACAAATATCACTCGTTCATCTCCTTTAAATTCACGTTCACCTGCAGTCCTCTGTCAGCACTGTCACACTTCTGAGTCACTGATCAGCTCATTAGGAATGAGTGTGTACTGGCAGGATGAGTCAGCAGGATGAGTCGGGAAGTAGAAACGGTCACAAAAGATGACAATTTTAGTCACATAAAGAGCTCGAGCAGTAAGTGCAGGGCCGGCTGCGGTCTGAAGGTGACCGCCTTCCCTTCCTTGTACTTTCTGAATTCAGGACTTGCTGCTTCTCCCCTCAGCAGGTTTTAACGACTCGACAGGAACAAACTCCAGTGAGGTTGTTGAAAATCCAATTTGATCCAGAGATTGAGAGAAAAAAGTGCTGATGTGCTCCTCCTAAAGCGTGAACGAGTTCGATCTGTTTCTCTCTGCCCACCCTCCTGCTACCTCCTGCTACCTCCTCCTTTTCTCTCTCACTAAGACTTTAATTGAATTAGCTCTCACTTGCAGGCTCAGTTCACCTCCCCTTGACCCTCAGAGCCATGACTGGCACTCGGAGCTCTTTTCTCATATGAGATAATGATCATGATTTAAGGCTTCAATGCTATTATCACTTTTTCATTCCAGTAGTGTTGATATTGTTTTTGACTGAATTTATTCTACCAAGAAGTCATTGTGATGCATCCGTGTCTCCTCTGCCAAAGATAGCCATAAAGTCGCTCTACAACAGGAACTAATCAGGATAACTTTCTTTATGTAAGAGGAGTGCAGTAACATGCCCACAGCTATGGTGCCTCTGCAAGCCACTCTGCAACCCTGCACCACTGCTCTTTTCATGGCTGAATCGATGTCATATCTGTTGTCATTGACGACTAGTGTGTGCTGTTCTGTGGTTTTTCTGCTGCCTGATGCGTTCACAGCATGACTGTAGAGAGGAGCCACGAGATCCGAGAACAGAGCGTTACCCCCCAAATATAGATCACTGCAAATGGAAACAGTCTAAAGATGTTTAGTCACACTCTGAGCTGTTCCCAGCCCAGTCCACAGATCTCTACAGCATGTCATGGATCATCTTTGGGGCATCCTCCTGGTTGGACATTCCCAAAACAACTCACATAGAAGACATCCCGGTCATACCTGCACCACCTGAGCGGGCTCCTTCTGATGTGGAGGTGTAGTGGCTCTTAGGCGCCCCCTGAAGGAGCTAAATGACCCCATCAGGCAGAGCCCAGATATTCTGAAATAACCAACTAAATAATCTGTGTTAATTTAGTTTGTGATTCGATAGAATTAAGTAAAGCAGCAATTTAATAAATTCATAGTAGAGAAGAAGAACGATGCCAACAGACAGTTTAGTAAACTCAGAGTATGTCAGGGTTGTGTTGATGAGATGGGTGCCACTTTGTGCACCTTCTGCAAATTTTACGTTCTTTTTGGATTCATTTACGTCTAAAACTGACAACTAAAAATTAAACATGTAAACATATAAAAACATTGCTTTAAAGAAAATCATAAGTGTCCAAGAAATTACCTGGAAAATGAAAAACGGTTAATAAGACGCTGTGATTAATGAGTAAATAATTAACAAAGCACTTTGATTTGACTGTGTTTGTGTAGATCTGCACGTGATAAGATGACGAAGGTGTCAATTCACGTGATTAATGTGTCGCGTGCACTTCCTGTTTGAACGTCACACAAAAACCCCACAAGAATAAGACAGATTCATGGAGCATCTTTAGAATCATAAGGGTTTTTAATCTTAATCTTCATCATTCACCACCGTCATCCTCATCATTACCGACCATTGCAATAGTCGTTGTCGAGACATCATCACAGTTGTTAATAACTGCGCAGAAACAATCATCACCACCTTCGACATCATCATCATCACTTACATTCTCATCATTTCCAGTTTTCAGTTCTTTTTTTATTTCATACTTTTTTAATATATTGTATATCATCCAAGGTCGATCTCTTTTTTAAATAATTTACATAAGAATAAAGTCAACAGACTGAAGGATGACTATCTGTATATTTACATAATGAGACAAGCAGAAAGAGAGATCATCGAGAAGAAAATGACTGGAAACCAAACAAAACAGTGAGAAAGAGGAGGAGGAGGAGGAGGAAGGGCAAGAAGCAGCAGCACAAGGAGAGAGAGGCGGGGAGTGAGGGCGATCGACAGGGAAGCCCCTGTGTGTGTCTGTTCATCTAACCGCTTGTCGAGCACCAGAACGACCCTGAATGAAGCTAATGACGTCGTCTCAGGATGAGGACCTGCCAGCCAAACGTCTGGTTCGTATCCATGGCAGCAGGTTACACTGACTCTTGTATGGTAGCCTGTAGCACTCATTACCTGCCATAAAGCCAAAACAATCCATAGATAAACTGATTAGCATCACGAGACCAGCCGGCTTGTGGAACTTCAACATTAACTGAATTAACAGCAGCAAACAAACCCGAGCTGATGTGAAGACGACCACGGAGAGTATAAAAGACGGACGCAGCTGCTGGAGCTGAAAAGCTCCTAAACTAGTGATACTGCTAATAGCCACCAGGGGGCGAAACCTGCGGCTGCAACGACGGCTACAGGGAAACAGCCCCAGACTCGACTTCTGTCTCACTTGCAGAGTTTATGGTCTCAGTTACTGGTTCATGATGAATAAAACACTGAGTCCAATCTACAAATGTTGGCCAGTGAGTGCGTGGTTTCACAGTCACGTCCTGCGTTTGATCGACTCATGACTCAAAGCATCAAAACAGGACTTCAGAGTAGCTTCATCCATCGTTTATACCACCTGGTTGTAGCAAAGCTGGCTTGTGATTAAAATTAATGTTCAACAAAATAAATACAATTTTCTCCAATATGGGTTTTGTCTCGATGTTTCCTCTGCTGATTATTGGTCTGATTGCTCTTTGATGCTATAAAATGTGTATCTGAAGGACTGACACTGCTCTACGCTTTTTAGCCTTTACTGAACCAGAAAGTCCAACCTGAGAGATTAAGAATCTCCTCTGAGAGAATGAGCTGACATCAACACAGCCGCTTGTTTGGGATGTGAAGGATGAGAAACCAAGAAGCCTTTGACTAGAAAGCAAAAACGGGCTGGATTTTTTTTAAAGGAAAAAACTTTTAATCTAAACAAACTTCTTCAAAGTTTTGATTTGACCTCCTCGAGCTGATTACTCAGGAGTGGAATTCTGAAAAAGAACAAGTAATGTTTTCACATGAATATGTCACGTCACCACAAATCGCCTCATTCATTAGTTTTACTCCAAATCTCACCCCAGGTGATCATTCCTACAGGACAACTATGAGGGAACTGTGACTACCATAGGGTCAGAAATTCTGATGTTGATTAGAAGCTGTGAGTAAAGTTTTGCATTGAAGCAAGATTATTTCTATGAGCGCCGACAACAACTGATGAAAGGTTCTCAACCAACAGAGGGACGAGGAGCGACGACCCGAGCAGTGAAGCAAACTAATGTTAGCAGTGGAGAGGCTGAGTAGCCCGAGTCTGAGACAAAGCTACGGAGGAAAACACTGGTGAGGAAATCAAACCAAAACATTGGGATACGGGGGAGAGATGGGAAGCTTTCCAGCTTTACTTCTACTAAATGACACTTCCTTCCATCCTCGCTATTTGAGTCCCAGAGACTGTTCTCCCTCCACAGTCATACTGGTGCTCCAATCCCCAAAAGGAGACTTCAATTGAGACGTTTTAAAAAATTTAGTTTGCAGAATTGAAACAGACGGTGCCAGCAGCATCACCCATGTAAATGTGTGAGGAAGTCTGTGTGTAGGCTTTTCCGTCCTCCTCTAAATTTCCCACTCTACCTGCAGAGCAACACTCACAGCTACTCACAGTCCGTCTGTGGACGCACTAAATATTTAGGCTATTGATTTTTATTGCTGATTTTATTTCTCTCTCACATCTGTTATTGTTGTAATAATAAAAAAGTCCATTTGTGTTCATGTCGTGTATCATTGCACTCTAGCTCTACTGTAATTATGTGCAGCACTCAGCAGGTGCAGGGGACACATTTAAGGCGATTTCTGATCTGAACTCTTCTCTGGGCCTTGTAAACCCACCTTATTCAGCCTAATTAAGAGGTGCACTAATTAAATCAGTTAGAACAAACAAACAAAAACCCCTGCTAGAGGACTGATTAGCAGACCGATTTTATAGGATGTGTATAAATGAGATGGTTCACAAGCCAGTGAATGTTGAAGTAACAAGAAAAGGTCAAAACAAAGCTGGTGTCACAGCGACCGACCGATTTCTGGGACAAACTTGTTGCTTTATGCAAAACATGCAATTCTGATGGTAACAATACTAGAAATCTTTCTATATGTAAAGACTACAATCACCAGATAGATCATAAATTACATGTTGCTAGTCTTAATGTAATCAAAGCTGTCTTAATCTTTCACTTTCATTTTTTATTTTGATCTTTCGGACCACGTCGATGTTTCTGTACAGACTCCCAGCAGGTCATCAGTTTCTAAAATACATTCAGAGTCACTTCAGTCACTTTTCTTCTTCCTCATTCTGATTGGGTTTGGTGTCTGCGGCTCAGGAGGTAGAGCAGGGTTTGTGGTTTGATCCCTGTCTGCTCCAGTCCAAGAAACTAAACCCAACGCAGCAAACCGTGTACAAATGTTACGTAGGAAAAGCATTAAAAAGTGTGTGAATGAGGCGAGTTGTTTAAAAGCAGATAAGAAGTCGTCTATTTACCATTTACTCAGTTTAAACTTCAGCAGGTCGTCTGATTGGTTGATTAGATATCTGCAGTAACATCAGTTAGTGTCTAGATCTAAGGCTAACTGCACAGCTGATGTCGGAGGGTTACACTGAGTGACTCCTACCTGCTAAAACGGATCATATCTACAGATTTAAGAGAAACATAAAGAGAAACAAATATGAAGGACACTAAAGCTGCCAGCAAACTGTCACAAACTACACGATAAAAGAAAACAGAATAAATGACCCCAGTTTCATTTCCAATGGTGCTTCATCATGCAGATGAATTTAGAGCCAACACTTCACTGAGTAAAGATGAGTGAAGAAGCAGAGGCGAGGAGCAGCTGCTGACGGTCGGCCCGTCTTCATAGCGCAGGCTGCTTACTCAGGGTTCAGGAAGGTTTTCACATTATTATGTGAACATTTATGTATCACAAAACTACTCTGTGCCACAAAGATTCGTTCTTTGCCACAGCCGTCCGCGGGTCGCAGAGGTCTCCTCCTTCTAACACGGACTGTTTCGTAAACGGGATTCGTGAGTTTCACGCGGTCGCCGGTCGGCAGCGTAACAACAACAGCGGCGACTCCAGATAAAGTGCGGAACGAGTGTGACTATTGTTTGAACATATGCCGTTCATCAGAGGGGAACACTGAGCACGTTTTCTATGTAAAACTTTATATTCAGTAACAGTAACAGATTTTTACTTTGTCCCATTTAAGACTTTATGATTTCACATTGATGTTCTCTCTTTTTAATGAATTAATGTTCTTACAGACGAGGGCCGGTACAACAGGTCTGGACGGGTTTCGTTGTTTTGTTTTCACCAACAGGTGCTGCTGACGAGTCCTGTGATGTGAAACAAACATCTTTAGTATCGTGGGTGCACGTACATAATGGCTGCTTCAGTGTTAGACTCGTTTAACCCCTTAGCAGTCCTACAAATTTACAATTAGTCCCCTAAACCATCCAATGTACCGTGGGCGGTACGTCCGACTGCTAACAGGTTAAGGGCGATAAAGTCGTTGTTAGAAGCTGAATTTGTGAATTACAATAAGTTGCCAGTTTGTCAGAGTTTGTTTTACTTTTTATTAGTGCTGTCAGCGTTAATCTCGTTAAAATGACGTTAACGCCATAACAGCATTAACGCAGCAAATCTCTGTTAGCAAGCACCGTGATCCGCTGAGCGCAGTACTTTTTATACTTATTCTGTGAGAAACCCAGGATCCACAGCTAAAAGACTAAACTGAAAGAGTTTTGCTTGTCCCGTTTGGATCTTTAGCCATCAGAGTTGTTGTCTGAAGGACAAGAAAGGTGCCAAGTGGATTTACTTTACCAAGTGGATCATCATGGCCTTGCCATATGGGTCCATTTGATTGACTTTAATTATAATTATGGATTTATTTGATATTTTTTTCGGTTGTTACAGACATGACTGGGGGATAGGACAGGGAGAAAGAAAAATAGAGGGGAGAAGAGACGGTGAGAAAGGGGGAAGAAAAAAGAAAAACAAACAAAACACCTGGATCACCTGTATGGAGAATAAAATACAGAAGAGAAAACAAACAAAAAAGAGCAACATAATAAAAACAGCACCATCACAATAAACTAGCTAACAGTAGATAACAGTAGATGCTAAATATTACATGTTATTGTGCAGCACACAAGATAGACAGCACACAATGTGCTTTGAGGTAGCAGCCAAGAAAGGTGTAGTTTGTGTCTGTGAACACCTGTGTGGATCAGCATGCTTGTATTCCAAAGGTTTCTCCAGTAACGATCTGCTAGGGAGTGTGAGGAGCCATGGCCCCGTCCCCCAGGGCATGAAGCAGGTATGGAGGAGATCCAGGCCCCAGACATCCAGTGGCCCCAGAGTACGAGGACCCAAGGAGGACCACCAACGGGGCAACCGTGCCACCCTCCTGGGAAGAGCTGAGGAGAGCCCCAAATGAGAGGTCACCCAGCAGCCACGGAGCAGAGGCCAGAGGGGGTTGCAGTGACGTGCCCGCGGGCTCTGCTGGCAGCCAGCTGTCCCAGAGAGGACCGAGCCTCAGGCCCAGACACCAACAACCACCAACACACCAACGTCTGAGGGCGTCAGCCACCGGCAGGGAGTGTGGTGAGGGGAGATGCGCCTCCGTACCTCGGAGAGCCTGAGAGGTTCCCAGGGAGGTGGAGTCTAAGACCCACCTCCCTGGTGGGGTCTGGTGGGGACCCAGACATATAGACACAGACGAACAGGCGCACGCAGACACAAACGTGCATTCCCACCCCCATATACTCAGCACTCACCCGACATGGAGACAGACACAAATAGACACTGTACACACAATCACACTCCCCACACATACTCTATATCCCAGGTCCAGGTACCCCCGCCCGCAGAGGGGCAAACCGTACCCAGACCCAGGAGATGTAACCCTTCTCACTGGGGTGGAGGAAAGCAGACCCCGTTAACAGAACGGGGGTGAGTGAAGACCCCAAACCTCCCTCCACCCGCTCATATGTAGTGTTGCTGCGTGCTGTTCTAAAGTGGATTTAAAACACAGGAGGGCATGGTGCTTCCTGCCAGAGAGCAGCACGGCTCCTCCCGAAAACCCTCAGTGTCTATATGCATTTAAAACTGAGGGTAGGGCACCAGTGCCAGAGGTGGGTTTGAATACACAGACCGTCCAACGTGCCCGCCCCCAAGGCCCTACATGTGTTGGAAATATTTCTAGAATAATTTCTATAAAGCATTAACATGAGTCACTGCCAAATCTGATGCAAGGCAGTTCAACATGTTTGCGTATTGCAAGTTCTCAAGTTTTGTTGAGTTTGTAAGTAGGCCACAGTGTGCATTCCCTTTCAGTTATTTCTCTTCTCTGTGTGTTTAACCTGTTTATGTAAGATTAAACAAACTGAAAGTGGGCGACAGCAGCAGTGACAAACAGAAATTTAACGATTAAATGACTCCATGCCAAACTAGATTACCACGCAATGTTGATGACTGCGGCTCCGCTTCCCTATGCATACACCTCTGACTTTACAACATGACTCATCTGCCATCCTGTATTCAGGAAAGTACTTATATAATCACCACAGAGACCAGCAGAGCCAGGCTGTCTGTCTGCAGATGCAAGGTGACGTGTGGTAACGAGCTGCAGTGGAAACAGACGAGAGCCGCTGACGAGGTCGCGTCCAGACAACTCAGCAGAAATGAAACGAGCAACGAGCGAGGACCGATCATGACATCAGCACCACGCAAAAGATATGAATGATGGTACGCAGGTACACTTAGATATTTAAAACAAAAAAATGTTACTCAGCATCCAGGGAGTCTCTGATATGGTACACATGGCTGTATAAGTGATGGGACGAGTGTAATGGAGAGCAGTGGAAAGGTACTGGTGCATGTTAGATTTGGAGACATTTACATTTTAATAAAGATATGTGATACTGAGATATTGATCCCAGCCAGTCAATCAGTCAGACTGGGCTGTATGATGATCTCCTGGCTGAGCTCTTATTAGTGGTTAAAAGATTTTTTTCGTAGCAGTTTAATTGCTAATGTTTCGGCTTTGTTCCCTGCATGGGCCGTGCTTATTAGTGCAGGACGCTGGTGTGTGTGTTTTAGCACCGGTGTGTAAATGAATAGAAAACAACGAATCACTGGAGAGCTGGGATGAATCTATAAAGAATTACAGCTCCTACAGAAGTTAATATCAACCTGCAGGGCTCAAGCTGATTTTAAAAAAGTGTATGAAGCAATATTTTGCAAACAACCTGCATGAAAAAAAGTCCAACCTGAAAAGGTGTTGCTTGTAGCTAATGGCCATTTCAACTGAGCCTCAGCTTTGAGCTACTGAAACGTGACAAATTCAAACTAAACACAGTTTTTAACAAACTCATGGACAGCTTCTGTTAGCCTGTAGAACTGCATTTAAACAACGACACGCCAAAGCGAGATACCGAAGCAGGAGAACAAAAAGAAACTAAGCCTACTGCACATGCACGCCACATTAACCTGCTGTGTTGTTCAACAACAACAAAAATACAGATTCATAATAAAGGCTCTAAAATTATTGCATTGGTTTATAAAAACAATTAATAACAGGTTTTGTAATTATTTACTATGTAAAATTACTCAAGTTTAGGCATCGCTGCTTCTTGGTTAAGTTTTGAGAAGAACATAGTTAAAATCAACTTTATCAGTTTTAACAGGCTGCCACATACAGAAGTTTCACAATTATCACCTTTATTATTTGTACTTTGGACCAGATCAGCTGTAACTAATAACAGCTGAAGCATGAAAAGCAAACAACTTAGTCAGGAGAGCTCAACGAGCTATTCAATTCATTTTCATTGATATTGCGCCAAATCACAACAGTCTCAAGGCTATATTGTAAGGTAAAGACCCAACCATAATACAGACAAAACCCTCAACAACCATATGACCCCCTATGAGCAAGCACTCTGGCGACAGTGGGAAGGAAAAACTCCCTTTTAACAGGAAGAAACCTCCGACAGAACCAGGCTCAGGGAGGGGCGGGGCCATCTGCTTGAGGTGAGGGTCAGTGGGTGAAGATATGACAAAGACATGCTGTGGAAGAGAGCCAGAGATTAATAATAACAATAAAAAAAATGCCACAAGGTCTATTAGCACATAGTGAGTGAAGAGGGCGACTAAAGTACAAATACTTAATGCATCATGGGAATCCCCCGGCAGCCTACACCTATTGCAGCATAATTAAGGGAGTGGACTTTTAAATACTCTAGGAACAACAAGTAGGCCTGCAGAGCGAGAGCGAAGTGCTCTAATAGGGTGATATGGTACTACAAGGTCATTAAGATAAGATGGGGCTTGATTATTTAAGACCTTGTATGTGAGGAGCAGGATTTTGAATTCAATTCTGGATTTAACAGGAAGCCAATGAAGGGAAGCCAAAACAGGAGAAATATGCTCTCTCTTTCTAGTCCCTGTCAGGACTCTTGCTGCAGCATTTTGGATTAACTGAAGGCTTTTCAGGGAGTTTTTAGGACTTCCTGATAATAATGAATTACAGTCGTCCAGCCTGGAAGTAATAAATGCATGAACTAGTTTTTCAGCGTCACTCTGAGACAGGATATTTCTAACTTTAGAGATGTTGCACAAATGGAATAAAGCAGTCTTACATATTTGTTTAATATGTGCGTTGAAGGACATATCCTGGTCAAAAATGACTCCAAGGTTCCTCACAGTGTTATTGGAGGCCAAGGTAATGCCATCCAGAGTAAGAATCTGCTTAGATACCATATGTCTGTGAAGGTTCTCAGTCATCCAGGTCATCGTAGCCAAAGGAGCTTGCAAAGAAAACTTCTTTAAGTTGCTTGAAGACATTTCACCTCTCATCCGAGAAGCCTCTTCAGTTCTAAGGTCAAATGGCGGAGAGTCCCATATACCCCACTGGGTTTAAATCTGGGACTCGGCTAAGCATCAGGCTTTCAAATTAATTAAAAGTCTGTCTGGGTCTTTGGTTGATTAATAGGCTGGTGTGAAAAATTGCTGCCACACCTCCCCCTTGGCCTGTGCTTCGAGGTTTCTGGTAGTTAGAATGACTCGGGGGTGTTGATTCATTTAAACTAACATAATCATCCTGCTGCAACCAGGTTTCTGTAAGGCAGAGTAAATCGATTTGTTGATCAATTATCAAGTCATGTACTAACAGAGACTTGGAGGAGAGAGACCTAATATTTAATCATCCTGTTTTACTCTTTGGTTCAGATGTGGATACTGTATTGTTCTTTGTGATTTTTTATGTTTAAGTCATTTTTTGCTGGTTTTTAGTCTGTTTTTAGTCTGTTTGGGAGCTGACACAGTCTCTATGGAGATGGGGTTTTGGGGGGTAGCAGGAGGAGAGAAGCTGCAGAGAGGCGTGTAAGACTGCAACTCTGCTTCCTGGTCCCAACTCTGGATAGTTAGGGTTGAACGCAGCACAGGTAAGATCTTGTAGAAGCTTGAGGCTGCCGTGAGCACTCAGACTAAGATCTCTGAGCAAAAATTGGATAATATCTCGGAGAAGCTCACGGCTCTCCAACAGGAGATTGAGAGACCAGTGTCAGACTGCTAGATCGGCTGTGAAATTGACGTGCAGTTGTTCGGACTAAAGGAATACCACCATCATTTCATGCGGCTACCATATCGGCACCAGCTGTGGTCTCAAGGCTGGAGCTGAACATCACCCTGATAACAGACGGTGTTTAGACTGTTCCTCCCTATCCTACGCAAGGCCACCCGGGTCAGCTGGAAGACTGTTTACTTAGCCTGGCAGGGCAAAGGACACTCTTTCAGCTAAACTCAGGACACACACACTTACATATTCACTGATACACACTCATCCCCCCTCCCTCTCCAAACGCCTTCGATGCTTGTCCCCTCCCGGGTCAGATGGCGGGTCGACTGGACCAGCGCAGAGATGCTGCATGCCGGATGCGCTGTCTACACCGGCTCTCTCTCACCTTTACCCACACCTTTTGCTTGTCTTGTGTTTCTATGGTGTATTGACAGTGATGTGCTTTTTGTGCAGGGGCGTTTTTTTCTGTTCTCAAACTGTCCAGGTCCTCCGAAGATCGAGAAGGCTGGAAGTGTAAGGCTGTGAAATGGGACAGTCTAGCCTTCAGATTTGCGTCACCAGCTGTCTCGGTAGAGTTTAATAAATGCAGCCGTCTGCTCCTTTCTTGCTAAAATATAACAGGACACTGGCGGAAATTCTCGACCATCTCACACTTCAGTTCAATCAGTTTTCTGTTTGACATTTATTCAGCTGTGTGAAAACTATAACTTTAATCTCAGCCAAACCAATTTACTCACAAACAAAATAATACACAAAGCCAAACAATAACATTTTTAAGTTATCCAAGTGACTTATATATCATGTTTGACCTGAGTAGCCAAAGACTGCGGGGGGTTTGAAAACGATGTAGCAGGAGTTCACTGTTCTCGTCGGCTCTGGTGAGCCTTGACCTCCCGGCTAGCTATCAAGCTGGTGGGTACCAGACGTCTCTGAAAACGTCGGGGCACTTTTGCCAATATGTGATGTCTTGATAAACTAAGCAGACATTTGAAGCGTACTCAGCTACATTCTCGCCTGAAAATATCTTAAAAGTTTATTTTGTGACCCAGAAAGAGTAATAGGAGTAATATTAAAGCTAAGTAGCTGCCGCCATCGTTGGAAACTGGAATTGGCTGGGTCGCGCGATGAATTCTGTTATAGGTTGGGACACGAAGGATACACCCGACCCATCCTTCAAATCCGGGGACATTTAGGCCACATTTGTCGGAGTCTTCAAATTGGGACAGCTTTCGCTGTGATGTAATCGGCCTTCAAATGCAGCATCCGAAGGATGTGGCCCCTGAATTGGGAAGCAGCTAAACACTACCAGTCCTTCCTTGCACCATAGGCTATTGACTTGTGACAATGATAGAAGCACAGCAGCTGCTTGTATCACTAGTGAATATTTAATGAGTTAATGACATTTTAGCAAAAATGTCCAATTAAAAGCAATGAAAGGATCCTTTTCTGGAGCTGGTGCTCATTCCTGAACCACTTTGTATTTTGACAGCCACAGAGCTTTACCATAGTGCTGGTGTCGAACACCAAGAACAACAAAACCTTTCGGACAACCCCCCAACCAAAAAAAAAAATCGAAAAAAACAAAAAAACAAAAAACAAAACAAAACAGACAGCTCTGTAGTGGCTCTCCTTCGGGTAGAGACACAAATCTGTTTTTCAAATATTTGCAAATCAGCACCCACTTTGTATTTATAAACAGGATGTACCACTGATCCATTAATTTGAAATAATTTCATAATATATAATAATATATATAACATAATATATAGCCATCAACTAAAAAGAATGAGAAAAAACATCTAAATGCTGAATATATATTTTTTCCATTGGTCAGCTGTTCATCACAAATTACTGATAATTTAAATCCACTGAGAAGTCCAGGAGGCCCACCAACAGGTCACACATGAGCAAACTGAGCTTGAGCACCTTGGTTGAAGACCCATTAGGCGATCAATGTGTGCAAGTCTCACTAAAATCTGGCCGCTCTGGGAGGAGCAGCTATTCTTATGAACTGTGGAGGGACAGACAGGCAGACAACAGGCCCCTCACCATCAAAGAAGCTCATCTGTCTTTCAGATGGATGAGCTAAAATCCTAAAATCTAAGCAGCTAATGTAACGTTTAACTGGACAAAATGAAGATTTAAAGTCTGATATTTTTCACGGTGAAGAACAAAGAAAGATAAGTTTCCATAAAGTTCTAACCATCGTACAGAAGAATAATATCTAAGCCTGCAAAACTCATTACATTTATATTTAACGTCCTTTTTTTAACATCCCACAATGATTGTCACCACATCATTCAAGTCAAACTTCATGTGTAGAAACACATTATTAAAATAAAAGTGCTTCATGGATAATCATCAGATGATGAGAAGGTTCTACACAGGAAACAGATTTTATGGTCTAGTTTTTTTAAGCCTATTATGCTAATATGACTATATTACAACAATAAAACATTACGTATTCCCTCGGGCTAATATTAGCTGAATCAACAAACAACACTAATAAATTCGTACTGGACTGATTTGGGTTAATTGCAGCATATTGTCGTTTAGTGGTAGTGCAGAGTGTCCTAGGTAATAAACTGTTAGAAACATGGCACATTAGAAGTCCTACAGTATCTTATCAAACTTGATATTGTTTCCCTGCACACTGAGAGGACGGGATGGTTAGTATCGCTAAGGTTTGATCATTTACCTGTTCTCACCTATTGACTACATGGCACGGTGTTTTACCGACGCAGTTTTCCTCAGTTTCACTGGCAGTTTGCACTCAATGTGATGGAAAGTGCATCATAACCAAGATGAATACGTTGTAAAGCTGGAGGACTGTCGCTCAGGACGAATCTAAAAAAAGGTGATAAACTGCTGTGGAAAGACTTCTCATGCTGTGCTAACGCGATCTTTCACATCTCAATAAACATTTTCACAGCTAATTCATTTACAGCGAGAAAAAGTAGGAACACACTGAGAGACAAACAGGAAGTAATCATTTGCATTAAAACTCAATTAAGTGAAACCGTCCAAAATCTCTCTTGTCACTATTCACCATCATTAGTGCACAGCAGGAGGGCGTTTGGTTAAACACTGCATTTAGGAATAATACAGAGGTCCTTTACATCACTGCAAACCTCACCACATGACCAATTAAGATGAGTTTAGTGTGCACGGGTTGCAACTGCAATTCTGTACTGTTTAAAGGCAGAAGCCTTCACATTACAAGGCTTTCAGATTAACAATGATTCAAATAATAAATATATGATATACAACGTAGCAAACTGGGCGGTCCTGTGTAATGGGCAGGTATGCCTGTTAATGCTTTTCCGCTTGTATCTGAGTATTATTAGTGTGGTGCTATTTGTGCTTTGCTTGAGTTAAAGGGGACCTATTATTTCTTATTTACTTCTTTCTGTCATGTACATTAAACATACCCAAGGTTTGAAATGATGAAGTCACCATGTGTACAAAAAAATCCCTGTAATCCCTTCTGTGCACTCAGTTTCTGAGCGTTTTACTGCTTTTGGGCACAGAAGCCCCGCCCAACTGATGTTCAAGACTTTGGCTTATGAGGGGCAGCCAATCAGAAGAGCGTGGAGGAGAGGAGTTAAAGGGGCTGCGCCAAGCAGCAGTACAAGATTAATAAGGGTTATTCTAACCTGTGAATCAGGCAAAGCTACTCTGCAAAAGTCTAAGCGAAATAGGTCCCCTTTAAGGATCTGAGAAGAGTCTGTCAGTAAAGAAAAAAACTGCAATCATGCAAAGATGGAAAAAAAAAAAACACGTGTTTCACAGACAGGCATTTTACATCTCTGAAAAAATAAAATATCCACCACTTTCATCTGTTCCACAGTTAAATATTAATAAGTTTTTAATACTGATAACACCACTGGACTCATGTTGTAAACCTTTGACATCGTGTCAAACGTCGTCGTGCTGCATACAAAACTTTGGATCAAAGCGCATTTTTTTATTAATAAATCAGCTACTACACGGGTGTGACCCCCTCCCACTCAATATGAGTTTACGTACACTGGGAGATTCTCGTTCCAGACTTGGAAAACAAACGTATTGCTTTTTAAATGTATAAACGGCGAAAAGGAGCTACAGACAAAACTGTGGGCAGCTAGCTATGAAATAAAGATATAGATCGGACTTTACAGCTAAAAGATGACTGGATGAACTCATCAGAGGATTTGCTCATACAGCATACGGCGTTTTCTGCTCATGAAACATTACATTTGCTCGAGGGTTTGGGTGTCAAAGACGTCTTTTTTTTTTTTTTTTACTTGGCACTGCGACAGGAGGATACGACCCCCCCGCTATCAAACTTGGCAATGAGACAGACTTTTCACTTTTTCGTCTTTGATTTTCTTGGCACTGAATCAGAAAAATGTCTTTCTTACTTTCTTTCTTTAGGAAGAGGAAAAAAACAGGAAGGAGAAGAAAAGAGGAGGAGCTTGAGGGAGTCAAAGCTACAGAGTTAAACACAAAGAGAAGATGGATAAAAGAGTGTACACAAAAAAAGATGAGAGACGACACAAAGGGCTCCACTGTTGCTCCCTTCATCACCGCCTTCATCAGCTTCCTCTCGCTCAGAGGGGAAGTCACCGAGTGTGTTTACGTGCACTGTAGTTATTAAGGCAATACTGCGACTCCTGAAACTGTCGCATGAAATCCAATTATTTGAGTTCTTCGTGATCTGAGCAACAGTACATGCAGACCAAGCTTCCCTCCTTTGAAACCAGACATGTCTATTTATGGATTTCTTTTACCTGAGCAAACGTCTTGGCTCAGTGCAGGCAGCTAATTAAATGTGACAGCGATGGGACAGCAAAGCTAGCGAAGCAGTAACTGCAGGTTAGGTTTACTGGAGCTAACCGGAGTTGGGTGTAGCCTTATTTGTGGCACCTTGTTCTGCGGTGCACCATATTACCTGTGGATGGCTCAAATGACAATAAAAGCCACTTGATGTCACTTTGATCGTAAAGCATGATTTGTATGTATGCACTGCTGATGTCACTGACAAGCTAACATAACTTTGATCAACAGTTAGCATGGCGAGCTCACGGTCGTTTACTACCCTTCTTTTACTTATTAGCAAGAAAACCTCCTGTATTTTGCATTTGGACCCTTTGACGTGATCTGATTTGACTGACTGGTCTCACATGCTCCTTACAGTGAGTGACATTTTAAAACCTTGGCTCCAGGCTCAGATATCTCCTTTCAAAGACCTCTGTAGAGATGGCTCTTATGGCGTCACACTAAGCTAAACAGCTTAGCAGAGCTTGGTCTGCGTGTAGGATCAGATCAGAAGTAGTCATCATATTCGTGAATTAAGAACCCTTTCATTAAGCATATATAGTAGATTGTGGTAACGGCTACGTGACATCATGAAAATATTGCCTTAAAGCCGATCACCGCCTGTGATCAGAGGACTGATGTGCATGTAAACATACTCCAGATATCACTGATATCATTTATGATCTCTGAGGACTCTTGCAGCTGCTGTGTGCACATCTGTGTGTATGTGTGTGTGTCTCTGTCCAAGTGCACTGTACACATCAGGCACCAGGGTTCTCCCTAAAACTGGATCGCGGGGAGGGGGGGAGCACTTGAAGAGTTTTCAGTCATGATGGCTGCTTCACGTCTTAAGTGGTAAAAAGGGCCAAAAATTACTCTCCTAATACGGCCGCTTTTATACATTTCTCTTCACATGACCTTATACATCAAAGTGCTAAGTCTCAGTTTGGCCTCCTTCAGCTGTCAGACTCCAAAACAGTACAGACTTTCCCTGATGTACGTCGGTATGATTTTATTCGTGCTGCTCACACTCGCTCCACTGTTGAAAGTGTGTGTCAACAGGATGTTAACGTAAGAAAAGAAGCAGTTATAAGGAGAACCCAGGGTGCAGTATGTAGGCAACAAAACAAAGAGCAAACTCGGGACTCCGGTGGCCGGCCACTGTGCAACCAGTCGAGCAGCCCGCGTTTACTGAAGAGGAGCTCCGAATGATGTGTGGTTATCTGCCAGAGTGACTCGTACTGTTCACGAACTCGCTAACAAACTATCGGTCCCATAAAGACCTGATGGGTCTTCGTCCTTCGTTCCAAAGAGTTTGGTGTGGTGACAACATGCAACAACCAGAGGCCTGCGTATACAGAGTTGGGACACAGATAGCCCTGCAGCTTGTTGTTGCATTGAGCGCTGTCCAATCCTCGCCGAACTCTTTATACAGCAGGCTCTCGACGCAGCGTTGCCAGGAAACGGCGGGGTCATGGCTTCATGCTCGGACAGGGAGGATAAACCGTTAAAGTCCCCGTTCTGACCCGAACTAGGAGACGAGGGGAAGAGTTTCCTTTCAGACGGAGGTTAAAAAGCGCCTGACGAGTTTAAAATTATGCACAAAACTGCAGACTCATCGCCGGCGTTCAGCCGAGTCACCCTGTGAACCAGCTGAAGCAGGTGTGAGCTCTCCAGGTAGGTCAGACTGCAGAGGTGATGATCGGTCCTTGTGGTTTTAAAGCTGCAGAGCAACTTTTACTGTCTGACTCAAGGTGTGTAAGAAAATGTGTCGCCAGATTTAAAAGAAAAGAGATCGGATCAGCAGCAGAGTTGCAAAGACAGCTTCATTGTTTTCTTTTAAAGCTCCAGTTTTCTCCACAAACAGGCTTTTAACGAGGAAGTTTTAAATGAAGGATCGCCGGATTTACTCCACATCTTCTCATTTCACACGTCTCTTTTTTTACTCCACAGTTTTCTTGCTGTTTGGTGGTCAAACGACAAAAGAGGAAGAGAGAGAGAGACAGAGAGAGAGACAGCCATGGTGGACGGAGGACAGGGGCTCATAATTACCCCTCAGTTTACCCTGGGACAGTTGTGTGGGGCGGAGCTTTCTCACGGTCGCCCCTGGTTACCTAGATGAGGGGCTACTGCACTCGGAGGCGGGGCAACAGAACTGATGGGCGATGTCATCATCTTCCTCCTCTCTGAGAGACAGACAAACAGACAAGAGAAACAAAAACAGAGAGGAGGAAGAGGAGGAAGGAAAGGAGGTGGAAGAGGAGGAAAAGGATGGAGCAGGGAAAAGCAAAAGGGAAGAATAAAGGATAGAGGAGAGAGTAAGGGATGACGGAGGAAGGACAAGAAAAGAGAAAGGCATGGGAAGGACGAAGAAGGAAAGAAAGGAATTAAGAGAAGAGGAAAGAGACATAGGAAGGAGAATGTGAGAAAAGGATTAGATGGGAGGGGAGACGAGGAGAGAATGATTGAGGACAAAGAAGAAGGAATAAGAAGACAAGAGAGTAGTGAGAGTGGAAGGAGACAAGAAGAGAAAAGGGAATAGAGGACGGGGGGTTGGATCGAGAAAATAAGAAAAAAAGGTAGAACAGGAAGAGGAAGGAGGAAAAGGTGAAAATATGATGGGGAAGAGCGGAGGAGAGAAAAGGACGGAGAAAGAAGAGAATCATCAGAAAAGAGGGGATAAAAGCGGAGACTGTGGTGGGCTCTGAAGTTCGGACGTGCAGTGCAGCAGATGGCCACCAGATGTCAGTGTGTACACATGGCTAACTGAAGGACTGACTTTCTGAGTTGAACTTTTTCTCACAGAGGTGAAGCAGCGTTGCCCCGGGACACAATTAATCTCTAATATTACAAACTTTACACAGAGTCAGAAGTGAACAAACTTAGTTCTGAGCCTGCATGTTTTTCCTTAGGGGGAGAGGACAGTGATGGAATGAGGCAAGGATGAAGGTGGGGTGAATGGATGATGTGAGCCGAGGGGTGAGGTGATGAGGAAGTCGAGCCTTTTGGTGATTCTGAGATGGCATCCGGTGCAAAATAAAACACATTAATGCAAATGTAACGCTAGTGGAAAGTACAAATTGGTGCGATAACGACTGTGGCTGTGATTTTTAAATCAGGGCAGAAATTCATCACTTTGATCCCATTCAGCAGCTTTATGTTCCTCGGTCTCATTTAAATAATCGAGCCGCAGACTGAGGATGGTGGCGATCACCAGAGGTGGAAACAGGAAGAAAGAGCGAGTCCAGATTTCTACACAAACCTTTTAAGTTTCAGAGTAACATTTAAAATATGCAGCAGAAATCAGAGTTATTGTTTAATTCATAAATGTGTGGATAGTTTGTAACTATGCTGCTCTGGCGCCTGTATTTGTGCAGGTTGGAGCCCAGCAGGCTGATGCACACAGTGTACACAAGTGAATGTGAATTATGCAAATGGTTTAAATCAACCGTGAGACTTTAAAGGGAGTATTTATGTTAGGTTAGGTAATTATGATAAACAGCAGGGCTGCTTTTTTTCTATGATTCATTCTGACCTAAATTATTTTGTTGCGATGGCAGGACGTCTGTCAGAGACAAACCCACTGTTTATTTACTTACTGAGAAAATCAAGGGGAAAGCACATCTGCCCTCGGTTTACTGTGGATGGTCGACATTGAACTATAAAGTCAACTTGAGATAAATGTCCTCCACTGAACCTTTTTACCGGAATCTGTGTCTGTACAACATGTTCTGCTGAGCACAGCGTTGCATTATGTTTGCAGGCTTTCTGGTGCTGATCCTGCACAGTGACTGTTTCACGTGTTTGTTTAATTTAAGGATGTTGAGGATGATGTGATTTTTGAAAAAACTCATTCAGGAGCTTTAGAAATGTTTTCTTAACACCTCCTGACATCTTTACTGCAGAAATGAAGCAGCAGCAGAAGATCCAAATCAAATGAAACACAAATTCTGATCATCAATAATCTTCCATCAAAGCTCAGCTTCTTCTGTCGTTACGACTTAAAAACTGAAGGAACAAATGTTTCTGTAAGTTCCTGTTTTTTTTCTTACTGTCTGTGTGAAAAAACCCCTAAAAGTTTAATCAGGTAAAAGAAATGTTGCAGAGAAACGTTTTTAATGTGTGAGAACAGCTGATATGTTTTATGATTATTTTTTGTAGTCAGCGTTTGGCTGAAGTGCAGGTGAGGTTTTATACAGGTGTGCACAAAACAGGCGACTGAGGTCAAAGGTCATCACAAAAACCGCTGTTTACCCGTTACTATTACACTCACTATTTTCACATGTTAGGTGGGTTAGGTTAGGGTGGACACCTGCTTGCTTGTTAGCACGAGATCAAACAGTGTTCAAACATCTTCATCACCTTCCACTCCACTGAGAGACCTCTGGGTTCAGGACGTAGTTGCTATAAAGGTCAACGTGACTCCGCGGTTCACTAAGAACGGCGTATTCGTCGAAGAGGCCGGCTGCTCCACTGTGACTAAGATCAATGTAGGATTTGAGCTTCATTTGTGCTGCATTGAAATTAGAACGGGCTCAACAACGTCGCCTCATGACTCATTCGTTTTGGGTGTTATTTACTCTCAACTCCAGTTTTGTTTCGGTGGAAAAAATCTCAGCGATTTATGGAATTTTATTTAAAATCACAGGTAAAAAAAAAAAAAAGATTTTCAAACGTTTTTTGCGAAGATCCCAAAGTTGCTAATTCTGGCCTCACAGTCAAATCTGATGCTTTAAAAAAAAACAGGTTTGTGACAGGAAGTAGGCGGGTTCTCGATTATGAGGTGAATTAAGTGTCAGCCGGTAAGACTTATAGACTCTGTTAGAGCGGCACATCCAGCGATACCTGTTTTCTGAGGTTTGCTTAAATGCCAGCTGCAGAGCGCAGCTTATGCATAATGCATGTTGTTGGGTGTGAAAGCAAGTGTCCGTATATCTGTGTGCGGCTACGCCTGCATAGAACGCTCTGTGCTGAGGAGCTTGACTGCTAACATGCACAGCGTGGTCGTGTTTACAGGGACGCTGCTGGAGAATGCGGAGGTCACATGACTTCACGTATGTCAGCGGGTGAATCCCTCAGCTCTCGCTCTGTTTATGCATAACATCCTGTGAAAACCTCCCTCCCTGCTGATGACGCATGCTCCCAAAAACCAGACACACACACATGCACACGCGCACACGCACACACACACACACACACACATGCACACGCGCACACGCACACACACACATGCACACGCACACGCACACACACACATGCACACACACACATGCACACACACACACA
>NW_005187617.1:151703-163377 GCF_000239375.1 Pundamilia nyererei | reverse complement strand
CACACACACACACACACACACACACACACCCTTCACAGAGTCACTCTGCATCTTTAATGTCAGACTGTAAATGTGCCGTTCTGGCTACGTTTAATTCAAGTGTGGCACAAATATTTATCAAATTAAAACCAATAGAAGCAACAAAGTAAGAATTTCAGATTTCTTTGATTATGAATATTGTTACATGATTGATCAGAACAAACAGCTGGTGGTGCTAATTTCTCATTCTCTTAAACCACCAAAGAAGAAAAAGACTGAGCAGAAGTCTGGCAATAAAACCTCAAAGGGAGGAGTTTTCTGTGCTGATGCGAGGACGCCTGCACGCTCCTTCCTGTTCAGACCCGACTCTGACGACCCTTCCGGCGGCGTTCCAGCACCGCTCACAGGATAATCAGGAATTTACTATTACAGTTAAATCGGTTACGGCAGGTGTGTAAATACTTTGCGCCGTCGGCATCTCTCACAGGACGCAAATGAAACAAATGATGTCACTCGATGATGCTGCGACGTGAGCCAACTGAAGTTTTTTACATTTTACACGATTAAAACAGAAAATCGAAACTTTGTGATAATTTAGTACACAAGAAAGAAAAAAATGTAACACCGGCTGAATCATTTCTAATGCAGAAATGTTTATTACTTTTATTATATTTAGTTATAGGTTATATTTTTATTTTATTGCGCTTTTTTTCTTTTCCACCACCTTTGTTTGAACCCACCTCAAATTTAATTACATTTAAATAAATTAAATTTATGGATTTAGGCTAAAAACATCGAGCATCTGTCTACGTGGCAACAGTAACAGCCTACTGTGATCACGTAGACCCCACACTGATTTAACTCATGAAATTCTACCACATAAATGAAACCTTTGAGATGCTAAATGAAAAAATGAAACACCGTCTGCGTGGATTAAAAAATGACTTTTTAGAAAAACACGATGCACCACGACAGCCTGACAGCAGAGGTCAGACGAGACACGTTGATCAAACCGATCTGATCATACAGGTGTTTTTTTAATCCAATAGGAGAGAAGACGGTGGACATGCTCTGTAATATCCTCTCTATTCTATTACAGCGTTCTTATTTATTACGCGGCTTCTCTTTTGCACCACAGCTGACTGTTAACTGGGTCGGCCATGACTCGACTCAGATCTAATTATCCCAGAGTCTATTCGGGTCGGGTCTGGCTGTACTCGGGTCCCCCTAAGACTAAAACTCCCCGGCGTTTTCCATTTTTGTTAAGTCAGCGAGAAGAAGCCGTGAGGCCATCAGGGGAGTTTCAGAGACCATCCTCCTTTTCAAACATCACAATGACAGGATCTGCATCCAGCTGTTTCTGCCGCTTCAGTGGACGACCCGATACGTGCGTCCACTTCACATCTGTCTGTGCAACGTCATCCCAGGATTTAAATATCTCGTTTGTCTATTTAGATAATAAGATTTCAGTTCGTGGGAGGATTCAGTGGTGTGTTTTTAAATCTCGGAAACAACGCCAAGTTTCCCACCTGGAGATCAACCGCCTGATTTCCTCTCAGCTCCAGCGTTCAGCTGTCCAGGGAGCTAAAACTCTGCTGGACCGGACATTAAATTATCACCCTGCACACTAATCAAAGTAGTGATAAACGAGACATTCTTAATCACAGGTTAAGGAGTAGTAATTAGCCCATATGATTACAGTTATGTGATTACTGGTTTGTTTACCAATGGCTGAGCACGAGCCTCTGTTCACTGTGATGATTAAAAGCTCAGAGTGCTTAGGACAACATCAACCACTGACAGAGCTGACTCTCAGGTGTGCTCTTAAAAACTGCCAGATTCACCAATGACGTTCTTCCATCAGCTCTCTATAAAAGAAACAGAAGCTAACATCCAACTTGCATTCCCCGTAATGGCCAGCAGGGGCATGATGGCTGCAGGTGGGAATCTGACAGACGTCTATGACAAAAACACCGCGCTAATTATAATCTGCGGCCTCAGCTGGAGGTCCTATTAGGGTGGAGCAAAGTACGCGATATCATGTCTGCATTTAAAGACCAAACGAACATTTGAATATTTATTACTTTTAGCAGTTCAAAATCTTTGTCAAACATTACTGAAGCTGCTGTTTTCAGCAGTGGATTCATCTGCATGTGGAGCTGCAGCTGGCACGAAACAAACAAAGCACAAAACCTTGGATGTTTAACTGCAACATGTCAGCGCTGATGCTGACAACATACTTAGCAGGACACGTGTGTGTTTAAATCATGGGGAGAACAGGAAATTAAAAATACCGATGTAGAAATAATGAGTGTTTGCGTTTTAATCTCAATGATATTTTAGCATTGTGACACATTTTTGTATTGAGTGTGTGTGTGTGTTTAGATTATTTACTTCAGAGTAATAATCCCACATACTGCGTCCTAACGTACAGACATGCATCTAGTATAGATAAAGTACCTAAACTAAGGGGATTAATGGGTCTTAATGATACTGAGTGTGTGTGGATGTGATCTGAATAACCTGCACGCTGCTGCTTTAACAAATATCTCAGTTGTTTGTCTTCATCTGCTTGAGACTCGTCCTGTTGCAGGAAGCACCACAAAGACGGTTGTTGGTACTCTTGGCGTGTTGTGTGCACCGTGTGAATGTGTTTGCCTCAGGCTGACGTCTACGTGTGAGACTGAATCCTCCTTGATTGACACTAAGGTCTGTGTCAGAGAGAAATATGTGAAATTATAACATTAGAAATTTAGATTAGAGATACTTTTACTGCCTGATGTTCAAAGTAATTTATGCTGTATGTTCTGCATAAACTGTACATGTAAGAGTATAAATGCTTTCTGCGATCGGTCATGTTATAAATCAGATATTTCTTATTTCAGAGTGTAATTGGTTTGTTTGACTTTCTGATATTACTACACACTCACCTCCTGTATGTTATCATTTTTATTTCACTTGTTATTCTCTGTGAACTTTGTGAAAATGTAAAAAAGAGCCTTTCTGCTGGTGGTGAGTCATTAGCTCTTAAACTGGTCTGTTTATGGTGCTCAGCTTTGAGATGTGATGCTTCAGAGCAGCATGGAGGAGGTGGAGCACGAGCAGGAGGAGGAGGCAGGTGGGGGGCTGATGAAGGTGATTGAGGAAAAAGAGAGGGATGGCTGATGATGTTTTGGGGAGAAGGTGGATGAGAGGGCAGGAGCGGCTGGAGAGGCTGCTTCACCTTCAGTGCTGCAATGGTTGTGTGAGTGGGGGAGGCTGTTGTACTGTGAGGGGAGGCGAGGGAGCGGGTGAGGCTGAACGTGACAACACGATGCATTTAGAGCGAATTTAAGTAATCCAGGCAAACTTTAGTCTTTAGATTTGAAAAAACTAAATAATTCAAGGTCCGTTATTCTGGTTCTTTAGGCAGTGAGCCGGCCTGCAGCCATACTGTGCCTTCAGTCAGCAGCACTATGAAGACAACAATAACGTTGGATGGACCCTGGATCTTTATCCCTCCGTCATCATGTCGGCTCGGGGCCAATCAAAATGCTCCTAAATTCCCACCTCCTGTGCGCTAAAATTTACAGAGGTGGAAAATCACACCATGCTATAAAATGTGCTTAATTAAAAACAAATGATTTCCATACAACTATGTGATTTTTGCATCCCATCTAGCATTTTTCTGTTACGAATAAAGCCGTTAGAGCCGCAACTAATGATTATTCTATTATCGACCAATCTGCCGCTCACTGTGTCAAGTAACGGATTATTTGTTTCACATCACAATGCCAAAGATGAAATTTCAAACACTTTCAATCCCAGAGCAATACAGGCTGTAATTAGATAAATATAAGAAAGGCTACAAATGCACATTTGAAAGACGGAAACTGGGGAGCAACTGGCAAATCTGTCTGAAAAATGTCATTTGATTATGAAAAGACTCGCTTCTTACGATTCTTGTTCCGCTCTCACAAAATAAGGGGGAAGGATGATGGATTTGATGGAACATCTGTGCAGACTGGGGTGATGTAGAAGTGCAGAAACAACTGTATAAATTCGCTCTGAGTGCACGTCAGGTCACTGGCCTCACCGCTGCTACTGGATGAGCTCTTGGGGTTGGGGGTAAAGAAGCTACCAGGGCAGTGTGGTGGGTGGAGGCAGAGTTGAGAGAGAGTGGGTGGGGAGGCTGGGTGTTGAGGAGGGGGGACTCTGGCCCTTACCTTGCCTGCTCGTGGTGCTTGGCGGGGGGCAGGGCGCAGGGAGGCTTGGGCAGGCGGAGGCGCGCGGGACAGCAGTACTGATGGTAGGTGGCGTGGCTGTTAGGAGGTAGGCTGGAGGAGTAGAGAGAGGAGGAGGAGGAGGAGGTGGAGGAAGGAGTGGTGATGCTAGTAGGGTTGTTGGAGGAACGACAAGAAGTGGTGGTAGTAGAACAGGTGGTGGAGGAGGAATAAGACCTGACAGAAAGAGATAGAGAGAGGCAGAAAGATAGAGAGTTGGGGAGAGGGAGAAAAAAGAGAGAAAAATAAAGTCAAGAGAGAAACAGAGAAAGGTAGACAACAACAACAACAACAACAACAGACGGCACAGATAAACAAACACCATTAGCACAGTCAGCATTACAGCACACTATCAGCATTAGCTTAGCACAAAGTATTAATAGCAGCATTAGCAAACTAGTGAGGATAATAATATGGAAGCAAAAAGCACACTTAACTCTATCAGCATTAGCTTAGCGCACAATAATTAACAGCGGCATAGCATTAGCACACACTTACAACTAACATTCTTAGCTTAACATGTTAGCATTGCCTTAGCACACAATATCAATGGCAGCATACAGCAGTTAGTATAGTTTTATAACTAATCATACCAGCATACAGCACTAACATTCAATCACAAGTGTTAGCTTAGCAGTTAGAAGATACACTGTATTAGCTTATGGTTAGCACACAGTCAGTCTCGGCCCGTAACACTAGCGGTTAGCATCAAAGCAGTACATGTAAAGTGTACAGTGAGTCAGGAGAGGGAGGATGATGCACAGATAAAGATAGTCCGCTCTATATTCAGAGGGGAAGAGGACGACCAGTCGTTTTCCTGCTCGATAACTGTTACTGTCGCTTGGCTGCTAATTTCTTGCCAAATAGTAAGCCACATTTTGACTATTTACTTCATGTTTCCATTAGTAGCAGGTGCAGGTTTAGTGCTCGGTGCAAGGATATGCGTTGTGGACCTCGAGCTCTGAACCTCAAGGAACTTCCTCTAAATGCTTGCTGAACTTTGCAATCTGTCAGTTAACAGTCTGCATGTCCTTGTGTTACAGGTTATGATGTATTATGGTGCGTGGGTGGTTAAAGAGATGACGGGGCATATTTTTCTTTTCCTGCTTTCAAATGTTCCTTTTGTCCTGTACATCCACACAAAGGCTTTCAGTTTTTTTTTATTATGACTTAAGATGTGGAAAAATATGGGTGAATTAAAAATTATGTTTATCAAAACATTTTAATATTATATCATTCTTGTTTGTCTTCTTTACAAGCAGAGAAATCTAGAGAGCCACACTGAATGCATAATCATGACACTAGACCATGTGAAAAATAGGTGTGGAAGCATTTGGGGACCACACACCATGTGTCCACACACTGTGGACGAGTCTGCCCTTTAAACACAGATCTGCTAAAAGAGCCTGTACAGGCAAAGTGAATTAAATATGAAACATTAAGCAACACGAATTGTGTTTCTTTCAATTTTTATGAAATTCTGTGTTAAATATTTCTTAAAGGGACAACAGTCTGTCTTTGGACTGTTGCAGCTTGTCATTTGACCATCTGATGGTCATCTTATCTGATGATGAGAAAGAGGAGAAACATTTTGCTGGTGGGAAGAGTTCACCTTTAAATACAAGCTCAACACTTTTAAACGGTCCATCTGAACTCAAATCATGAGCCTAAAAAAAGCTGGAAAATAAGTGAACTTCACCTAGAAAGAGCGTTCAAACCAGGTCGCTTCACATTCACACGGTCACCATTCATTCCTCTTCTGAATGCAGTTTTTGTGACCTATGTAACTGATGCTAAGTTAATTCTGCAAGCAGACCACCTCCAACATACAGCTAGAGTCATAAAGTGTTTATGTGATCCATCCCATAAACACACTGACACAACCTCAGTCCACAGAAGGCTTCTCTGAGATACCTGGAACATCTTTTCTGCTAACTACCCTGTATGGCATCGTTTCCACAGCACTCTCATTCTAAATTTATTACCAAGAAGCTTTGATCAGTTCTGAATATTAAACACAACTAGGACAAACATGTTACAAGTAGCAAAGACATTTTGATGGTTTTAGTTTTAGCTCACTGGCTAACACGGCTCAAATCACGCAGGAATTTTTTTACTTTCCAAAGTTCCAAATGTAACAATCTGCTACTAAATTTGGGGATTTGCTTAAAAACAACACAAACTGCTATAAAAATGATTTACTAATCAGCTAATGAACAATCTGATTGTTCATTAGCTGAACAGTGATTGGTTTCTGGGATCCGGGGCTAACAATGATAAAGTGTCACGTGCTCTAGTACAAAGTACAGGATGTCATCAGGTTTTGCTCGAGCAAGTTTCAGGGCTGGGAAACTGATGAAAATGTGAAGTGCAGTTCCTCTAAAGGCCGCCTGAGCTCCAAAAGTGAATCGACTCATAGCCACAGGCTCCTGTGTTAAAATTGTATTAGCACAAATTATACACGAATTATTTATATATATGTTATTTTTTAAGTAGCGCATCATTGAAGCATAGTTGCTTTGAGAGATAATGATCTACTCTGCTCAGTCTAACCAGTTTTCTATCATTTTAACAATTCTTTCAGGTGGCTTTTACTCTTTAACTCTTTGCGTTTCCCAGTCTAGAGGTGTTTTGTGAAGCCGTCACTAAATTCCATCTCCTAAGATGCAGATCCTGCTTTACCCCAGCCTGAGTCCGTCCAGCATTCTCGAGTCACTCCTCATTTCTTTATATCATATTGATAGTTCTCCAGAGTTCTGTAAGGTTCTTCAAAGTGTTTTTGGGCATCTGCTTTTTCACGTAGTTTGTAGTCATGTCCTTTTTTTCACTCATTTTTTTTCTAAGTCAAATCATTCAAACATAAAAAAGCACCAAACTCTACACATAACAGACAACTTAGCAAAGAATTCATTCAAAATAGTAAATTTGGGCAAAAGCAGCCTGTTGCAAAAGCACAGTGTTTGTTCCCATTTATTTAGTTGAATCAATGAAAAATGACAAAGATAACACGCCTGTAAAGCATGGTGGAGGCTCTGTCATGGTTTGGGCTGAACTGTAGCCAGTGGTGTTGGAGAGCTTGTCAAAATTGCTAGAATTATGAACGTGGTACATGATGCAATACCATCTACAAAGCATCTGATTGGCTTCATTTTTCAGCATGACAATGATCCCAAACACACTGGCAGTGCAGTGAAAGCATCCCAGGACAGAAAACCACAGAGTGGAACGCTATCAGTCAAGGACCGGCCTCCACAGAGCCTCCACATCACTGAAGCTGTGGGGACCATTTTGACACAGAGTGGTACAAAAGTCCGAAACATCCAAAGACGAGCAATGAAAGTCCTTCAAGAAGCCTGGAGAACTGTTCCTGAAGACAACTCAAAGAAAGGACAAGAAAGCTGCCTCAGTCACTTCATGCTGTGCTGAAGGCCAAAGGTCATAACTGTACAAACTCTGCTAATGAGGCAAATTAGCTGCACTTCCACCAAGGTTTTGAGAGGTTTAAAAAAATCACTGCACCTATTTCCCATCAAAATATAAAGACATGACTCTGACTGAAAACTTTTGCACAGAACTGTAAATAGGGAACAATCCAAGCCTGTCGAGGTCTTGCATACAACTCAAGGTTGGGACACGTGTGAGAAGTCAGCGGTTATAAACTCTCCCTTTGTTAAAAATGAAAACTATGAGCTCTCTCCCTGTGTTAGCACATGAACTCTGGGTTCATGGAGGTTCACCTCTGTAACCTTTGCCTCCCAGCACAGTGAAGATGGCTGTACAGACACCAGAAACAGTTCCACAAGGAGCCCAGTGCTGCACGCTGCAGTTCAGCTCGAGCTGCTGCGTCAACGCTTCACCGAGCTGACGTCGTATTTCTCACATTTCATCCCACTCGCTGTGACAGGGTGACACTTTGCTGGTCTGCTGCACGCTCCCTGTCACGCTGTGTAGCTGCAGGCCTGATGTATGCCACGCTGCCTGCAAGCACACGCTGACACAGTGCCGGATGTACAGTGTAAATCCAGGCTGATGTACACATTGTGCTCAGTGCAGCGTCCTGGTGACCCTGACATTACATAATGTTACCTGTCAGCGCGTCTCCCTGCTGGCGTTCGCTGCAGTTGGTCTGCATGTTGGATGAAGCACTTGTAATCTGTTTTTCTGGTTTGCTATCCCAGAAAATTTCTACATGTATAGAAATCATGATGATGATTTCTCTTAATGTTCCAGTCTTTCTCCATACTGTGGTATGTAGGACCCAGCACAGAGAGCAGCAGGTGGGAGCTTCACTGAAATGAAGCAGGTCAGTGATTCGGGGGGAAAATCTACCCTTAGACGTAGCGTCGCGTGTGGGCGCCTCACAAATATGTACAGTAATAACTGATTATTTTTAAGCCAAAGCAATCTAAATATTTACAGGATCGTCTCTTTTTAAGATTTCTGTCTCAGACGGTTTTATCACAACGAGGCTTTGAAGCATTCAAACCTTCCATCTGTTTCTGATCTCAGATCAGTGTGAGGACGCTGATGTATGTGTGTGAGTGTACAGGCTCCATACAGAACCCCTCATGATGAGCCTTTCGCAGCACAAACCACTGTTCCTGCAGTCTCTGCTGACAGTCTGCAGCCTCACACAAATGAAAAGTGACGTTATTGTTTACAGCAGAAAAGATAAAATAACAGTCAAGTCTTTTATGAATCACCTCATCTTTCTCCTTCTCTGCCCCCCCCCCCAGTCCACGCAGCAGCGGTATGAGTACGAAGCGAGCGAGCTGCTACCACTGCAGAGCGAGCTGGAGCCATTCATTACCATACTGCTGCCACACTGCAGAGGGCAAGAGACACAGAGACCTACAGAGAGAGAGGGAGGCACTGCAGAGTGTGAGCCAGGTCAGGCTGCTATCACCGTACATGAGTCTAGGATGGTTCATAGGGCGGATCGGGCATTTGTGGTGGTGGCGCCGAAGATGTGGAACGATCTACTTCTCCACATTAGAAACTCACTCTTTTTAAAACCCATCTTAAAACATATTGTTTTACTTTGGCTTTCGATACTGCATGAGAGTTACTAACTCCTTTGATCTTAATTTTCTTTTAATGTTCTTACCTGTTGTTGATGTTACTGTCATGTTTGATTATTACTTTGTA
This sequence comes from Pundamilia nyererei, assembly GCF_000239375.1. Classification (NCBI taxonomy): domain Eukaryota; kingdom Metazoa; phylum Chordata; class Actinopteri; order Cichliformes; family Cichlidae; genus Pundamilia; species Pundamilia nyererei. The sequence goes on along the minus strand of NW_005187617.1, from coordinate 153,988 downwards.
CAGCACTTTGGTCAACTCTCTGTTGTTATTAAATGTGCTTTATAAATAAATAAATGAAATGAAATCAGTTATTTGCTGATCAATAATCCTGCATCACTGTCAAATTAAGTCATTACTAATTACTGCGAACTAACGACGTCATGATGAATGTGACTGCTGCTCATTTCTTTAGCTTTAATAATGTATATGCAGTGGTGTGAGAAAGACAGCAGCGTGCCAGCAAAGGTCACTAAGGTGAACATGAAGATAATTACATATGTTTATTTACTATTTGTCTGAAGCATGAGAAATTAAATCTGTTTTTATGATCTTCGAGGCAAACAACTGGAACACCACAGCTAAAAATGTTTTGTTATTTTTGTAATTCTGTTATTTTCCAACAAGTTGAACAACTGTAAACCGTGTGTTGTCATGGCAACCAACTAACTATTTTTCTTAACAGTAAAAAGCTGCTCTGTGAGCAGGTTTCACCAGGTCTGCAGAGATTTTTCAAATGAGAACAAAATTCCTTCACAGGTACAAATCTTTGGTCATTCGGTGACACGCTGAACGCGACACGTGAAATCTGCTTGGTGGTTTCACATACCACAGAAAATCACCTTCGCAGGGGGATGATGAAGTGAGCTTAGCATACAGGAGAATCAAAAAAATTTATTTTATTATTAAAATAATAAATGATTTTTTAAACATATGGATGTTAATAACTGCTGTGTGTCTGTCAATGTACGTACAAAGCTTTTGTTCAGATTGGCCCACCTACTGTACAGACAGGTACATAAGTATTACTGTACATCCATCCGACTATACTCTAATGCTTATCCTTGTCAGGGCCGCGGGGGGGTGGAGCCTATCCCAGCTACCACAGGGCGAGAGGCAAGTACACCCTGGACGGGTCACCAGTCTGTCACTGGGCTAACACATAGAGACAAGCAACCATTCGCACTCACATTCATACCAATGGTCAATTTAGAGTTACCATTTAACCTATCCCCACTAACTGCGTGTGTTTGGACTGTGGGAGGAAGCCGGAGCAGCCGGAGAGAACCCAAACAAACACGGGGAGAACATGCAAACCCCACACAGAAAGACCTCGGCCAGGTTTGGAATCAAACTTGGGACCTTCTTGCTGTGAGGCAGCGGTGCTGATCACCGTGCCACCGTGCTGCCCTAAGTGTACAACATATATGGAATTGATTAATTAATGTATAACACATACAGTGCTGCCTCCTTCCTGATTTCTTTTTTGTGCATATTTGTCACAATGAAATGTTTCAGATCATCTCACAACTATAACCAGAGTAAACACAATGCAGTTTTTGAATGATGATTTCATTTACTGAGGGAATAAAAGCGATCTGAAGAGGTCATCAATGACAAAGCCAGGAGGTCAGAAAGAACCCAGAACTGCTCGCCTCACTTTGCCTCCATCAGCATTCATGGTTCAACAAATAACAAAGACACAGGGCAAAAACAGCATCCATGTGAGGGTACTGAGGACAAGACCAAAAAAGAACACAAAGGCTTCAAAGCTAAAAAACATCTGGAGGATCACTGAGGCTTTTGGGAAAATGTTCTGTGGCAAAAACTGAACTATTTGGAAGGTTTGAGTCCTGTTACATCTGGCATACAACTAACAGCATTTCATAAAAGAACATCACACTAACAGTCAGACATGGAGGTGGTAATGTGATGGTTTGGGCTTCTTTGCTCCTTCGGGATCTGGACGACTTTCCATGAACTCGACTCTGCAGAGTCAAAGTCTGGACTTAAATCAGATTGACATACACATACTTTTCCCCAGGTCTGTTCAGTATTAGTTAAACTGATGTTTCAGCCACTCAGTTCATTTCTCTAGTAATCATGAGGGGATAAAGCAGTGACGAAAACACAAGGCAGTGACACAGCTTCCAGCGTCTGACAGAGTCCATGTTGCTGGGAGACAAAATGTCAACTCTATTGTACGCCACTCAGTAGATATGAGAAGCCCAGCGTATAACCTCCTGACAGTGGTACAAAGACTGTTCCAGCTAGTCAACATGGTATTAGCAGTCATTACCAACCACATTAGACAGAGAGAGAAACGGGCAGATAGACGGACTTTAGAAAGCACAGTTTTAACAGCTGTTATGTAAGCCTCAAAATCTGAATAATTATGTTCAGTGAGCGAGTGTGTACAGCCAGGAGCGTGCAATTTCAAAATGTCAAAGGGCTCGTGTGAGCATGGAATAGGGCACTCAGCATGTGCAAGTGGAAAGGTGTGTGTGTGTGGGGGGGAACGTCGGTCG
>NW_005187617.1:150000-151683 GCF_000239375.1 Pundamilia nyererei | reverse complement strand
GGGGCTGAGTCATGTAGGGTGACAGATGTGGAAATTGCCTGGTCACAGAAATGTAGCGACACCAGGATCATCGTGCAGGAGAGACTCCGAGACGTGGAGGAGACTCAGACGTCTGATGCAGAGGCATCGATGTTACGAACAGAAACAAGCATGTGTGTTTTCACTAGAAGATACTGCTCACTTAAGGTCCAGTTTAGAGAAGAACGCAGGATAAAGCAGGGTACTAATTAGGCTGTGGTGACCTTGTGAATGACTAGTTGGTGATGGATGACAATGCAGTGCTTGGATCAGCTGCTTGGTTTCCAAAACCAAAATGATATCAGCAAAATGTACAACGCAAGGCTTTAAAAAAACTTTAAAAACATCATGTGAAAATACTAAGTACATCCAGGAAACTGCTAAAGGTGTTTCAACACCAGCAGTTTGGAAGACCTTTAGCAGTCTTCCAAACTGCTTCCAAACAGTAATTCAATTCAGTTTAATTCAGCTGCAAAACAAGCCGAATGATGAGCCCTGCATCGCTGTGCTGACAGCTGCTACGAGGTGTCTGTGCTGATTCGCCGTGTTTGGTTTTCACCCAACATGGTGCCGGGTGTTCTGGCCAAACACCTCCACGTTGGTCTCATCTGTTCAAAGGACATTGTTCCAGATATCTTACGGTTTGTTCAGAAGCATCTCTGCAAACCTAAGCTGTGCTGTCACGTTCTTTTTATAGCTGAGATTTTCTCCTGGCAAACAATCATTCGTGTTCATTTCTTAACTGAGGCCTGTAGCGTCTGAGATGGAGCTCTTGAGTTTTTTCCAGTTTCTCCAAGCAGTCTTCCAATCCTTGGAAAATTGTGTATTTTGTTAGCACACACCAGATCAGTAAACTACCAAATCATCTGTTTTACAGACGTTGTTACATTTGCTGAAAGTTTGGTTATCAGGACCCGGCTGGTACGACCATTTTAACTACTCGATGCACTGAAGGCATAAAAATCCTGTAAAAACTTTCTTTTTCACACGACTGTAGTGATGTTCTGTACACAGCCTCACCTGCCTGACAGAAAACTCTTTGCAGTGATCAGTGAACCAAACTCAGTATGCCCGGAGAACACGACGGCCCGTGGGGTTTACACAAGTCCCACTGGGTCTCTTAACCAGATGTGCAGCTAGACTTGTTCACACGCCATGACACAGCTGATGAATTCCCTCTGAAGGATTAAATGGGAAAATCATTTATTCCAGCAAAAACAACAGAAAGACCTGAACCACCAATGTCTTATTAACAGTGATACGCAGCGTAACAGCAGTAAACTTTGGTACTACTTCATCTTTAATGTGCATCTTAAATGTATTTCATACAAACTGCTGCCAGCAATGTGTCATTTAAAAATGTTCGTAACACACATATGAGCAAACAAGAAAACTGAGACGTTAAAGTCAGTTTATAAACAGCGGCTGCACCATGTCAAGCTACAGTCTGAGCTTTGTGTCGTCATTACTCAGTCAGTTAAGCAGAACAAAGCATTAAATTTAAATCGGAAACATTCTCTTGTTACAAGTAACGCTGCTATCTTTATGCTCATTGGCCATTACTTTTTATTACAGAGTTAAATACATGAAGGAGGTGATCACAAGGCCAGAAGATGAGGAAAGAGAGGAGGGTTTATACACACACACACACACACACACACACAC
>NW_005187617.1:145639-149980 GCF_000239375.1 Pundamilia nyererei | reverse complement strand
ACACACACACACACACACACACACACACACACACACACACACACACGTGTGTATTTATATCCTTGTGGGGACATCTCATTGACATAATGCTTTCCCTAGCTACTTACCCTAACCATTAAAAATTAATGCCTAACCCTGACCCTTAACCTAACCATAACCTAACTGTAACCCTGATACTAAAACCACATTTTGCGTCTCAAAAATGCCTTCAAACTCGTGGGGACCTGGATTCTGGTCCCCACGAGGGCTGTTTGTCCCCACAAGTATAGTAAATTACCAATTTTTGGTCCCCATGAAGATGTTAATACCCGTCCACCCTTGACCTTATTATCACAGCTTGTCTTTTCGCCTTCCTGTTTTGTAAGTCTTCATCTGCCATCAGTTCTAAATGTTATTTTTACACCTTCAGACATCAGTTTATCTGAAACATGTTGCTGGCATCAAAACAGAATATTAATTTTTTAAATGGGTCTCTATTAAACATCTAAAGTTTTGAAATAAAAATCTTTAGATTATCTGCTTCTAGTTTTATTTACAGTGTTTTTTAAAGCAGTTGTGTTTGGATGAAGGACTTTGCATTGAATAAATTGATGTTCTACAATAGAGAATTATTTTTTTGAACCACCACCACCACAAACACACATGGCACGCTCTTGGGTCACTCCTGAACTGATCCAGCCCAGCACCGTGGACACCGTGGACCAAACCTGCTGTTTAGTCTCTGGCTCGTAGACGCAGCTCTCGTCCTTCGTGATCCTCCGTGTGAAAGTTGGTCAGCTTGAAACAGAAGTTGATGTTTGAGTTCAAGTGTTGAATTTCAGGGTGAAATCACAAATACGAGCGGTCTGAATACGGCTTTCAGCTCCAAGCAGACGAGCTTGAAGGCAGAGCGGCCATATTTGAATCAGGCATGTTTTTGTTGCTTTTCTCTGGTGGAGTGACAGAATTTTATGATCATTGGGTATAAATAGGTGAAAATCTAGATCCTAAAGGAGAGCGAGGACTCGTCCCATCATTACCCATCATGCCTCCTGTCTGTCCTCGGCCTGCTCTGTCAGATTACAGCCCGCTCTAATCTGATTAGAATCTCATTAGCTCATCTAACGGCGGCCTGCCGCCGAGTTACTGCCACATGTCAAACAGCCTGTCATAACACACACACACACATGCAGGGACTCAGCCGTTAGTGTGTATTATCGTGTGTGTGTGTTACTCCGTCCTCAGTCATCAACATATGAAGACTTAAAGTAGTCCAACACAAACATTTAGGATCGTCATGCTTTACACACTGAAGCCAGTTTTCCACACTGAGTGGAATACACGATCAGAGATGTTCACATTCAGAATTTAATCGTGTAATCGAATTTAACTGAGGCCTTTGTGCCACGTGTCATGAGATGCTGTGTTTAAGATGAACATGCACCACTGGAACAACGTATGTATGACACAAAAGACAAACACAATCTGCCTTTAACAGTTTCATATTTCTATCTGAAGTATTGTAGAAGGGACACTGAACAAATCCTGCAAGGATTCCTGCTGCACTGACTCTGCCTGCAAACAGCCAAACAAAAGCTGAAAGCAGCCAGTCATGCTGCTGCGTTGACATGTGAACAGTTTCAGCTGTGTGGTGGCAGACAGATCTACTTTTTGCTGATAAAGGCGCAGGTAAGATGTACTTATCATTTTTCATTCCCCACTAAGATCCAAATGTGAACAGGCATGGCTGATCAGTGCCAGAGATGCTGAACTCACCAGTCCTCACCTGCGAGGTGGAGCAAAATCACAGCAAAACTTTCTTGCACAACTTCACCTATTTCCAAGGTGCATGGAGAGGATGAGAAACTCACAACGCAGGGACTCCAGCAACACTTAAAGTAGAGAGGAACAACTTTATTAACTGACCAACGCATTTCGGCTTGTGGCCATGACCCTGATGAAGGCCAGAAGCCAAAACATGATGGTGACTTAATAAAGGAGTAAATGGAGCCCCAATGACATGAAACTGTATGAATGTGCAGTAAAACATGCTTTGCAGAACACTTATGAAAACCTGTTTGGCGCAAAGTCGCCTTATATTTTACACGTTAGCCGCTGTTAGCCGCTGTTAGCCAGTGTTAGCCGCTGTTAGCCAGTGTTAGCTACTGTTAGGTGGCATCAGTGAAACTTTCTTTGAAGTGGCTCTAACACTGATGACTCTGATGCGAATAATTTCTCATACGATGTCAGAATGCCATCAAACTTTATCAGAGGGATACTCTAGCTGGCATAGTGTTAGCTTCTTACCAGCTGTTGTTGTTGTGTAGCCTGCTCTGCTCGCAATAAGTAACTGCAACAGTACTGGGAGTAAAAATCATGTTAATGCATCATGACTTCAGTTCAGGAGATGAGGCTTGAGGTGAGGAGGAAGAATTTGAAGTTTCATCCAGATGTTGGTTATTTTATCTCTTTCCTTCACATTTTTTCTTTTTTGGTGAAGAGGTACTATCCTTCGTATTTTGAGTGTGAAGGTGTAGACACAAATTAATATTTGCCTATATGTTCTCTTTTTCTCCACCTTTAGCGTACTACACATGTGGCGGGCCACATACAAAAAATGTAATAAGGCATTTTCATAAAACCATTTAATTAAATGACTGTCTGCACCTTTGAATAAAGAAAAAGATTGTCAGCCTGACAGAATCAGGTAAAGGGGCAGTTTGCCATCACACACAGGTCTCCCCCATTAAAGAGGTCGCTAACCTCAGTGGGAAGTTAAAAATCTACTATATCACATCCCATGGAAAGTATGTCTCAGCTCCAACGATGCCACCGCAACATGCAGCCAGCGTGTCTGGCCAATTAACAGTCAGTGAGAGGTGTGAAAGCGGTCCTGAGAGCTCACATGAAGGACACAGGAAGAGATAAGTGACTTTAACTGACATCAGTTAACGGTACGATTAAACGTGGTTACTCGTCAACCACAGAGATGAGGAGGAAGCCGCTGATCGAACCCAACACAACATCTCAGAGCTTTCAAACCGGTCAGCTCTGGAGCAAAAACAACATGAATGTTTGATCAGCGGAGCATTTTCTGAAGCTGAAGAATAAAGAAATGTAGCTGCTCTAATGGCTACTTAAAGCCACCACATGGTAACGTTGTTTCCCCTCTCAGACGTTTGGGTGAATGAGGTGCTCAGTTAGACCAGAAAACTCCATATAATCTACAGTTACCGCTTGCTAACCAAGCTAGCCAGCTGACACTGGCTATCTTTTCACCCACTCATCCAAATATGGTCATTTCTGGCTTCGATACACCCCTATAGCAGCTCACCAGTGAGTCACATCATGGTGGCTGTGTCCATCTGTTATGTATTCTGTGGCTCTGTTATATTTGTTTTGTCTCTCGATTAAATTTTCAGCTTTCAGCCTTTAGGATTTCCATGAATTTATATTTCAGTGATAGGAGTTACATTGGGTCATCTGAAGAGCAAATAAGAGTCAACTAAATGTGGCAAACACTTCATTTCAGACATTTAAATTCTATTTATTTAAACTGACAGCCTTGGTAATGAAGTATTAGCAGACTTTTTATCGTCCATCTTCAAGATGGGATTCACTGAACACCATAAATTCTAATTTACATCTTTAATCTAACTCATGATGTTCACCACGAAGGAGCAGTGATTAGAAAAAGGAGGTACAGGGTCATCTTTGGACTGTCTGACTGCAGCGGGCTGTAGGCAGGTTAGTGAGCAGGCAAACACAGTGTGTATGATTAATGTGTATGAGACACAAGATAATCTAAGAATAACCACACAGCCAATCAGATCATATGGTTTTCTGGCCAACACTTCCTATCAGTGGGGTGAAGGGAGTCCTGCAGCCTGTAGGGGGCGCTAGAGGGGTGAAAGAGTTCTCACACGGCTTTCTTTCTGATGATGGCGTGTTTTTATGTGAAGCTTTAAACACACACTAGTTGCTTCAGTTTTTGCGGCGTGCTCTGCACAGGCTGCGTCTATCACCACGTCCTGACCTTTAACCCCTAATCTGCAGGATCCCTGATAGAAACAACAGAGCCAAAAAAAGGTGGATGAACAAACGCTCAGAGTGAGAGAGGCTGCATTTCAGCTTCAGCAGCTCCCGAAAGGAGGCCATGCCAATAGTGTTGTTAAGGGCAACCATTGCAAATGAAGAAACATGTTGTCACGGTAACAAGGACTGCGTGTGTAAGTGAGTGTGCGTGTTTTAAATAGATTCTCCACTGCTGCTGCTCACAGTTGATTTACTGTTTCCAAAGGGTTACGTCTGTAAGTCCACACACACGCACGCACGCACGCACGCACGCACGCACGCACGCAC
>NW_005187617.1:134767-145619 GCF_000239375.1 Pundamilia nyererei | reverse complement strand
CACACACACACACACACACACACACACACACCCTGACCCAAGCCTAATCTCTCCGACAAACTGGCACAAAGTGAGAGAACTTTCTTAAATGTCCCCACTCTGTTTAAAGATGCTGTGGCATTCAACTTAAGGCCATTGCTAAACCAAAGGAGGGGAAAAAATCATCAGTCATCATTCTGTGTAAAACCAAATGCTGAACTGACGTGAAGTCTAGTGAGGTAAAATAAAAGTTAAGCACTCTGGATTAAAATCAAGAGGAGGAGCGATCTCATTCCATAATCCCATAACTTGAGCAAAGATCATTTTTGCAGTAGTTTCGCCTGCGTGGTGGCAGACTCTCTGCACATGTTGCCATAGTAATGATATACGTAAGGATGTGAAAAGTGTGGCAGGTGAGAGGAGACTTTGATCTTTACGGCACCTTTGACTGAACCATTAACCCTATCCCTTAGCTGTGAAATGTTGGACATGCATGAAAAAATAATAAAAGTTTTAATTTTAAATCAGCCAGAGAACCACATCTTACCATCAGGCTGCCATGAGAGTAATAATGTAACTCCTGGGACCAATAACTCATAAAGGGTTTCAGAGCACCAATGGTACGTCCTTCCAGCCACATCGTTCAGGCACAAATAAACACTACGATGAGCCGCGCGTCAGCCTGGACGACTGGTCCAAGCAACGTGCTTCCTTGAATGAAAAAAATAAAAACATTTTTTGGTAAATGTAACAGTTTTTTCTCAAATTTCCAGTATTTTCTTTTTACTTGTTAAACTGTACCAGTTCATACATTTAGCCATTTTAGTGGCTAAATCAACTTTGCACACATGGGACGCCCCAGCAGCAAATACCCAGGCCCACAGTGCTGCTTTATTGTAGGTCTGTGTGCTGTACGACAAGAAGACAAAGCCACAGCTCTCAGGTGCTTTCTTTCTCCCTCTACAGCGACCTTACCCCCTAACTTTTGTCTATACATCCTGTGCCAGCAGACACCTCTGCATACACGCACACACACAGTCGGACTCCAGGGTGTTGTCCTGCGGCTCGGCTCTGAGAGGTAATTCATCACCTTTCTATTCATATCAGCCAGCCCAGTTTCCCCTGCAGCGCACCCACACACACATTTACTTACACTTAGGGCACGCACACATCGTGACACAGTGGAAACACAGGCCTGAGTGCTAACACACACACACACACACACACATACAGGTGCATGGCAGGCCACTGATATTTAAGTACTGTGCACCTCCATTCAACAAGCCTGCGGCACTCAGTGCTGCTGAAGCTTCTTAGCTCTCTCTCTCTCTCTCACACACACACACACACACACACACGGACACACACACACAGCAGCTGCAAATGTCAAACCCCGGGATGAACAGGAGCAGATAGTGTAGCTCACACTCACCACTCAGTTGTGCCAACTCTGTTCCTCCCCAGAGTTTCTACAGAGTTTTAAAGGGTCACTAAAATCACACGAAACAAGCATCCTCAGGTTCTTTTGGCAGGAGCAAAAAAGAAATCACATCTAAACCTGCACAAATGTGGACCATGTTCCTTTCTTTTACCCTAATAGAGCAGCACCATGCAGCACTTATTTTACTGCAGTACAAAAAACATGAGTGATGCAGCCTGTAGGGGGGGCACTTCTCTGTGATGCTCTGAGCTTCTAACTGCTGATCTACTTTGCAGTTATATTTTGCACTACCCTACATATACTGTACTCCTTCTATTCTCACATAGAGGAGTGAAGAATACTCGACTCTGCTGCTGCAGTGACCCAGTTTTCCTGCAGAAAAGATTCAAGTCTTATTTGAATCTAATTATGCAATAAAGTTTGGTTGCACGTCATTTTCCTCTGGAATCCTGTCAGTAGTTTTGGGATGGGTTCAGTAACAGTTTCTCTGACACACTCAGATAAACTTGTTGGGGTTTCCTCCGTGCTACTGTACGATCTTAACCTTCCAAGGTCAAGTCCTCTGAGATGACACAGACATGCATTTATCTTTGGTGTTACTGCAATGTTCAAGCAGCAGTTAGTAAAACCCTGTTCAGAAGAGAGCAGAGTCGAGAGCGGTCGAGTCAGACACGCCATGAAAAGGAGGAGCTGGGGTGGGCTGCAAAGTGGCTTGCCATAGCTGTGTTGTGAATGTAAAGAGGCTACAGCAGCTTAACGTGTGACCTGTGTGAGAGAAGCAGAATCTTCAAACGTGGCTGTGAAACAGACAAAACAAATCTTTTACATGACCTAATTAAAACGTGAAAGTTGAAAGAATAATGTGAAGTGACGAAGGCATCACACAGGAAGTGACCCGCTAAAGTCTGCAAACATTTATGACACCAAGCAACCATATTATTAAATGTGTTAATCAATATATTCATAAAATGTTCAGCCTACAATGTAACTCATGTTGCAGTGATGCAAAACAACATTATTACGATTTTTTTAGGTCATCATGAGCTACAGTTACATTTTAATGTAACTGTAAACAACACATGGCCTGTGAAGCCACAGGCCATGTGACCGACTGCAGGTAAAATCTGCAGTGATGTTTTCATTGGCACTCTGGCTGAATTAAAAAAGTGGAAGGTTTCTTCATAGGCTTAGGTACTCTCTATCTAACATTCACACTCTCATGACTGCATTGGCCAATCACAGTTCAGCATCTTGCTCAAGGATACTTTGGCACACAGACTGGTACTCTGGAGAGATCAAACCACCAACCTTCCATATGATAGAGGACCTGGGCCTGCTTCACCTCCTGTGTGAAGAAGAAGCCTGACCGATCTGTCTTTGTGCATAAACTGTGGCTGAAAACAAGGGTAAAATCAGCAAAAGTGAAACACGGCCTGGATGACACTCAGACTTCAGTTAGTGTCTCAAATGTTGGGCGAGTTGGTGCCATCTTGCTCCAAATGCTGGTTTTGTAGCCTTTGAAAGGCTCGAACAGCTGTGTGTGTTTCTGAACGCTTGCTTGGCTCATTGGCTGCAATCTTTTAGTTGTTGGACTTGCTAGTATTCAAACAGCTAGCTGTGTGCACGTGCTGTATCTGACCAATGAAGCGTCTTATCCAAAATCTTATAGAATTCAATAATGAACAACTCAAAAACCCCAGGACTTCAGCTCTCTCTCTTTTCCTCCATGTACAGCAGCAGGGCTGAGATCACCTCGCCTCCCCTTCGGTTGCTGTTCAAATAACTGTTTGAATGCTATAATGATGACATAGAGCTCTCCTAAATCAGACAATAGGGGGCTCCAAATCAGGTCTCAATCTTCACGTATGAGACATGTCAGGCTGAACCTATTCACCAGTTTAAAAGTCACGGGCATTTTAAAAACACTGTTTTTTGGGGTTTTTTTTACTGGTAGGCAGTATTAATAATAATAATCTGATAATAATGTCAGTGAATCTTTAATTGATCTGAATCACAGGAACATGAGTCACATTTTGTAGAAAATTCAAGGTTCTATTTAGTCTCGTGACTCGATTATGAAGTTGTACATCAGTGCAGCACAATGAGGTCCATTAAACAGCCAGGGACTGCAGTTCATTTAACCCCCTCCTGCTCATGAAGAACAAAGGTTTCAGCTGCCATGGCCAGAAGAGTTTAACGACCTTTAAACGTGACATTAAAACAGCTTCTTGCTTCTGACAGTAGAAACTCTAACCTCAGCCTAAAACACCACAGACTGGGATGTGCTCGTGCTCTCTCTGTCAGCACACATGTACCATCCAAAAGGCAACAAGATGGGGCCCACAGGCATTCTGGGAAACGTAGGAAACCAACGAGGTACAGGCGTAAAAACGACACCAGAGAAGTTTGTGGAAGAGCAAACTCGCTCTCTCCCAGACTGAACAAAACCAAGTGAGACTGCTGGCAGCTTCTTTCCCAGCATGCAGTGCGTGCGTCCTCTCGGGTTTTGCAGCAGCGTGGATGGATTACTGGCGATGTCATCAGACTGAGACGCACAGCAGCAGACATTTTCTACCAGTGACAATGAAGATACGGCACCGCTGGCCTCAAAATTCACACAAACGCACACCCATCTGGACACACTGCAGCGCCTCTACTGTACCAAGTCTGCTTTACTTCTCATGTCATCATGTCTCACCCAGACCAGACAAGGAGACACTGGAACAAATCGTTCTTTTGGTTAAAGAGGAATTTCAGAACATTCTCTCAAAGCATCAGTCATTAGTAGAACAGCTGCAAATGTGGAACACTGAAAACGCCTAGATTCACAGAAAACATCAAAGAAAACGACAGCAGACGCCTGCCGGCTGCTTCAGTCTGAAACAAGCTTCCCTCTTTAAAATAATCCTCCCTTTAGACTAGCTTTCTTCTAATCGCCCGTCCCTTGCAAAAGAAGATACATGGGTGGGGCTTCTGTACTTCCTGTGTGCCTCAGATGCCCATATATAGTTGATCACTTATCACGAAACTGTCTGAAACGGAGCACTTAGTGCTGTCTGGGCTTTTAGGGATTATTATATTATTAATATTTGAAACATGGGGCGCTTATTAAAAACATTCTCTACTGTAACAGTAACAAAAGCGTGACAGTTCCAGTGTCAGGTCAGGGAACCACTGTGATCTGGTTCAGTGCATCTGGTGAGCAGTCAGAAGCAGGTTACAACCATACCTGTTCACATTTGCAGTTTGACCTTTTGAGGATTAAACGTTGTTACTAAATTTATCCTATGTGATTTTTGTGTACAGCTTTGTCATAATTAATGTTGGAGTTCTTCAGTTATGACCAAAATGTGTTTTGAAGTCAGAGCGACGTTTAAGGATGAAAATCAGACCCGTTGATCCTTCAGTCCAACTTAACTTGTGCTTCAAATTACAAGAATCCTTCAGGCAGTTCAAACATCCCGCCTGTCATGAACGGGGACGTAAAACTTTTGTAAAATAAGATCTGACCAAATCTTCACCCACACTGAATGCTTTTCTTGTTTGAACCTAACCACACGTGGGCTGGTGGATGGCCTGTTTTCCTTCTGTCACCCCAACCAATCACAGCAGATGGCCCCGCCCCTCCCTGAGCCTGGTTCTACCGGAGGTTTCTTCCTGTTAAAAGGGAGTTTTTCCTTCCCACTGTCACCAAAGTGCTGCTCACAGGGGGTCATATGATTGTTGGGCTTTTCTCTGTATCTATTACTGTAGGATCTACTGTAAGTGTCTTGAGGCGGCTGTTCTGTGATTTGGCGCTGTATAAATCAAATTGAATTGGTCTAACTGCTGTATGATCGCCATCTACCCCAACTGCCCCACCCAGCTCCTGTGCAGCAGAAGTCCATAAAAGTATTCACACAGTGATGCAAGTATGTGTTAAAACATTAGTTCAAAGAAATCATTTATGCTCTCTGGCAGTACACTTGAAGAACACAACAAGGGAAATTTAGGTTTTTAACGATTTATTCAATCATCCAAACATTATTCCATCTGAAAAGTAAATTCATCTTTGGCATGATAAGCTAGCAATGCTCCCTTTGAGCTCATTAAAACTTTAGACCTTTATGCAGACTTGTATGAACAAAGCTATGAACAAATCTGTTTCTTTCAAAGCTGACGTGAGCATTGCACACAATGTGCACACTCAAAGGCGTCATATATGCATCCATTAAAATCAAAGAAAAAAGTTCAAAGTTCCCTAACATCGTATCCCTAAATCCCAGAATTCTTCAAAACTGTGTACTTGATTACATTTTAGTCCATGGCAACAACTGTGCTCAGGAATTATTTCCTGTTATAGGAAAACCTAACGTTAATCAGGCAGCACAGCACGCAGCTAGCATGCTTCTGTCTGAGTGCATCAGCTGGTAATGGTTGTTTCAGAAGCACCAAACGTTTGCTTTTGAAATATGTTTTTAAAGAGTTAACTGTTAACTTAAGCACCGTCTGCCACCTTCTTCTGTACGCACAGAGTAAATCTGTAGCAATAAGTGTGTCGACCGGCTGACCGCACAGTCTGAAGGCTTCTGTTTGGCTCAGTCTGAAGTCTGCAGCCTTGCCTTTGAGCAGAGAGCCTGACAGACGTGCTGTAAAATAAAAGTCACATCTTTACATCAGCTGGCTGCCAGATTCCTCCCTGTACCATCTGCGTCCTGTGAGATCTGCTGCCAGAAATCAGTCTTTACAACGAGACTTCGCCCACAGATTAATGTGCTTTTACTGAAGAGCACATCAGATTCACACTCAGGTGAGGAACTGACGGGCCTTGGTGGGAACAGGACCTTTTATTTTGAAATTTGACTCTCTCCTTTCACGTCTTCTGGATACCGAGCTGTTGCCATGACAGTGCAGCACTGGACCCCCTCCACCCCACCTTCCCCAGCAGCAGCAGCAGCAGCAGCTCCATGTCTGATTTCCATGTTTCCAAATATAACAGACAGACGGGCTGACGGAGGGAGGGAGAAACAAGACGCTGCGAGCGCTTTGTGAACAGATGCCTTGTGCGTGTCAACGTCCAGGTCAGCTGATGAATGATTACACCATAAATCACCACGAATGATGTCATCTCACTCCTGTCTCTCTCATACACACAGGCTCTAATTAGATTGCGTAAGGTGCAGTCTACGGCGAGCCAGAGGGGACAACTGTTTGGCGTTAAGAGATTTTGAGTTTCTGCGAGTCCCTGCACTTGAACTGGGACTGAAAGTGCTTTAATAAATGATGTGATGCAATTAAAAGTTATTTCGAACTATAAAAAGATGATTTGAAGAAACGACCAACTTTTGATGAAATGCAGAAATGTTTTTAATAAAATGTGTCCTAAAGAGACAGAACAGGGCGATAAAACAAGACGCTCAATATTTAACCCTTATAATCGTGTCATTTTAGTTCGGTTTTTGCTTTCCGTTTCATCCTTTTACATATATTATTGTGATGACACAATAATATATACAAACAACTGAAGGGAAGAAAATCAGTGGATGGAATATGGTGTCAAATCTATAGTCCTAAAAAAACGAGGAGGATTTGCTGAGCCTGTTGTTTTGTTTCTGATCATCGTTTCTGTGGAGCAACAGAATAAAAGATCAGGATCAGGTTTGTACAGCCAAGGACTTTGGTCAGTGTTTGATTTAATTATTGGCAGCTCGTCGTTCCTCAGGCTGTCTGGCTTTTTCTCCAGATGGTCAGCGTCTCCCTCGACTCTTTCAAATGAACCTTGGAATAAAATAAAGACAACATCGTTTTTCACTTTACAGGTTGTTGTTTCACAGCGCACTAAGAGTCGAGTGGAGCTAGCTTGGCCAGTAAACCTACAGTCGTGTGAAAAAGACGTTGTTCACTGAATTCTGTGAAAAAAACAAAAACACCCCAAAAATACTCGAGTCAAATATGACGCGAATCATGAATCATGAGGTTGTCTTAGTTTCTTTCATGTGATCACAGATCATATGTCCCCCCACAGCGCTGTATCTACACTCATGCCTGACTGACACACGCTAAACAACCGATCAATCAAGAAGCCTCGATCGGCTCTAACATATTGATCCAGACAAGTTTAATGCTCTGCCTGAAGGTGTGATTCATCTGTAGGGGAGTGAAAGACGAAACAGAGCAGAGTGCCTATTATTTAAAAAAAAACAAAAAACATAGTTCCTTAAAAGCTGGAAGGATACCAAAATCACTCCAGATGATCAGCGATGATACACGGAGGCATCTCACAATGTCATAGAAGCCATTTCACAACTTTTCCTATAACAGGATTGTTAGCTCCACTGTTGATGAGGAAGCATGCGAAACAGAAGTCGCAGCACATCCGACAGTTAGACTGTAACCACGCAGCTCGCTGCGATCGTACGAACTGACCTCCTGCAAACGAGCCTCGTCTTTATTACGGCTGCTGGTGGAAATGTGTTTAGGTCAGGGTGAGCAGGCAACAGTCAGCGCTGATCAGGTGCTTTAAATCCACCTCCATTAGAAAAAAACTGAGTCATGACTTTTGAGACCCCCCCACACACGTTTTTATATCATAGTGAGGACATCGCATTGACATAATGCTTTCCGTAGCCCCTTACCCTAACCATCAAAAATGAATGCCTAACGCTGAGCCTAAACTTAACCATCACCTGTAACCCTGAAACTAAAACCACATTTTGAGCCTCAAACATGCCTTCAAACTCGTGGGGACCTGGATTTAGTCCCCATAAGGGCTGTTGGTCCCCACAAGTATAGCAGCATGCTAATTTGCTATCCACACACACACACACACACACGGTGAAGCGATGCTGCTGACTGAGCTCATTTACGCTCCTGCCATCATCATCAGCACACAGAGAACCAGATGTCTGATGATGATCCTTCCCAGATGACGTATAAATAAAAATTGTATTGTATGTCAGCAGCTGTTTACAAAAACAGGGTCAGAGAGAGAGAGGGTGAGCGAGAGCAGGAAGTGACCAACAGCAGAGTGCGAGGACGGCTAACTGAGACCTCGACAGAGACACTTGATATCTGAAAATGTGGCTTGTTTTGAAATATGACAGCAATCGGTTTATTTGGGCAACCCACGCGCTCTTATTTTGAAAGTTCATGCTGCCAACCAGTCAGCCCCGGCCCTTCCCGTCTTGTGTTTCTGATGTTGTGGCGGTCGCTGAAATCACTCTCCTGCTTCTGCAGAGAGGATCTCACCTACGCCGAGCACGTCTGCGTCCAGCAGCAGTGGAAACGAGCTCCCTGGAGACGCAGCTGATCAGTGCTCTGGATAACACAAACTGCTTGTACTGTCTCAGTCTTTAACATAAACTTTGATGTAATAATGTCAGGGTGCAAATAAAGATCTTTCATTCCACATCAGTTGTGAATATTTGAACATGTTTTAAAACCTCTTACAGCACCAGCTGCACTTTCCTGCTCTCGCTGCGCTCCGTGGCAGCGAGCTGACACACCACAGCACCCACGTGGCCCCGCCTCCTCCCTCTCACTCAGCGCTTTCTTCTTCTTGTCTCCGCTTCAGCTGAAAAACGTTTTTGTTATGGTGTCAAAAACGTGGCATTTTTTTGTTCTTTATTGCCGTTTTATTTTGTGACAATCTTGCAGGCTCGTTTCCACCACTGTAACACCTTCCTGTCATCTCAGACTTTTATTTTAATGAACAGCTTAAATATTTGTTAATGTTCCTGTTTGTTTTTTGTTCTCACAGTATGAAAAACCTGGAAAAAATACTTTGGACCCAGGTCAATGCCACAAGGTGATGTCAGTCAGTCACTGTAGTTGGCTGCTCCTTCCAGAGCCTGGTTCAGTTTGAGCTCTTTTCCTGTTAAAGAGGTTTTCCTCGCCCGTCCTGCTTTACACAGGAGGAACCCAACAGCCCTTCCACAAACACATGTTTTTAACAGGACAACACTCAGCTGGACACTCTTTACCGATGTTGTTTTGCACCAAGAAGACAATGGTTTGAGAGCAGAGTAAGGCCGCCATTATAATCGCCATGCAGCGCCTGAAGAACGCATGCATGAGTGTACCGTCTTGTCAGGTTTTACGGTCATGATACATCAGTACAGATTACACAGATGGAGGATGTTACAACAGATGAGACTTTGTAAAAACACAATAGATTTGGACTTTTCTTACATCGGCGCTGTTGTGGAGATATCGCCTGAGTGGCGACACCCATCATTCAGAAGAATACCGCAGCAGCTTCCTGTGCCATAACGGCGAGCACAAATGGGTGCGGCTGTTTGACGGCGGCACACAAAGCACTCAGCATGGTGAGTATACTGGTGCTCGTGGACAGCCATCGTTGAAGAGAGGTGGTGGTTTACGATACAGGTGTCAGCCACCTACAGTGCAGGCCGGAGATCCTTTCTTAGGTGTTTCAACCCCTGTGGGCTGAAGCACAGAGACCACTGCCTCCTCTTTGACTCCCATCACCCTCCGGAACACAAACTTTGAGTAATCAGGACCCTACAACACCGGGCAGAACATGTTCCCTCTAAGCCTGAGGGGAAAGGACGCTCCTAAAACTCTCTACACTGGAGACACCAAACAGCCACTTCATCAACACACAACATAGAAGAGCCACCTCGGCGGGACCAGACTCAGATCAAAGGCCAATGTTCACATGAGCGAAAGAAGCCATCCACTATAAACTATGATATGGTTTTCAAGCACTCAGGACCAAACAACTGAGACTTTCAAACTGTGATAGTTAGAAAACTTAAAACTATAGAATAAAGTGTTGTGTATGGGTTTGTATGAATGGGTGAAAGAGGGTGTAAAAAGTGCTTTGAGTGCTCAGAGAGGAAAAGAGCTATCCAAGTACCAAGCAATGTGCTATTTACCATCCACTTACTGTTCTATCTAAAATAATGTGTCTCAATCTGTGGAAGGAATAGTAATGTTCATCTTTGTCTGTTTAGCTCGTGGTTAGTGGCAGATGATGGCTGTGATGTGGACCTCATGCTCCAGGCCAGTCAGGTCCACATCACACATCTGGAGACTTAATGCAGTTTTAAAAAAAAGCAATACAAAGTCTTTATTTCAGTGGGCTCATCGTGCGCCTCATGTTAGCGAATAATAATCATCGTCTTTTTGCTGTAATCAAGCAGCTTTGTTTCTGGTCTGAACAACCTTTAAGACTGGAAATCACAGCCTGACTTTCATTCCTACCTTCAAATGACGTTTAAACTGTGAGAGAAACAACTACTATCTGTGAACAGCTGTCCACATGTGGGTCCACAAGTAAGTATAATCCCATGCTTCAGTATTTTTAAAGTGACTTTTGAAAAAGCTCCTCCCCCTCCCTCCTTTTCCTCCCCATCCCCGGCTGCCTCCCTCTTCCCGCTCCACCACACTCACCCACACAGGTAGGGCCTTGGGGTGCGGGTGTGTCAC
>NW_005187617.1:113414-134168 GCF_000239375.1 Pundamilia nyererei | reverse complement strand
AGTGTTTGTATATGTGTGCATGAGGGTGGGAATGCATGTTTGTGTCTGTGTGTACCTGTTTGTCTGTGTCTATATGTCAGGTCGGGTCTTAGACTCCACCTCTCTGGGAACTCCCAGGCCTATCTCCCCTCACCACACTCCCTGCCGGTGACTGATGCCCTCAGGGGTCGGTGCGTTGGTGGTTCTTGGTGTCCGGGGCTGGGCGCTCAGGTATGTACCAGCTCACTCCCGGTGGCTACTTGGCGGGGCCTGGCGCCTGTTGCTCCGGCCTCTGGGCCCGCGGCTCAGTTCACTCTGGCACAGCTGGCTGCTGGCAGAGCCGGCGGGCACGCCGGTGCAGGTCCCTCTAGCTTCTGCTCGGTGGCTCCTGGGTGACGCCTCGTCTGGGGATCCTCAGCTCTTCCCATGAGGGTGGCACGATGCCCCTCCGGTGGTCCTCCTTGGGCTCTCGCACTCTGGGGCCTCAGGATGTCTGGGGCCTGGATCTCCTCCATGCCTGCTTCATGCCCTGGGGGACGGGGCTATGGCTCGCTACATCCTCTAGCAGACCATTACATGTGGAAACCATTTGAATACAAGCGCGCTGATCCACACAGGTGTGCACGCGGGTGTTCACTGCTCGTAGACTTAAATTACACCTTTCTTGGCTGCTACTTCAAAGCACGTTGTGCGCTGTCTGTCCTGCGTGCTGCACAACAACATTGAATATTTAGTATTTACTGCTGTTTACACTTAGCTAGATTAATGCAATGGTGTTGTGTTTAGTATGTTGCTTTGGTTGTTTTCTATTCTTCTTCTCTCAACAGGTGATCCAGGAGATTTTTTTCTCCCCCCCTTTCTCACTGTCCCTCTCCCCTTCTGTTTTTCTTTTCCTTCCTCTTTCTCTCTCCCTTTCCTATCGCTCACTAATGTCTAATAAATAATAAAAACAAAGGTCGATCAAATGGACCAATACGGCAATGCCACGATGATCCATTTGGCAAAGTAAATCCATTGGGTATCCTTGTTGGTCTTCAGACAACAATTCTGACGAAAAAAAACTGCGTTGACCTGAGACGAACAATTGTTTTTCGGTGCATCTGCTAGCTCTTCCTACTCAATTTAGATAACAAGATCTGATCACAATGTAGGCAGAACGGAGGCAATTAGGACTCCCATTAAAACTAGGCTTTATATGCAGTAGTCCCATAATCACATGTCAGCATCCAGATCAGCCAGGTACAATTCTCAGGTTAATAGCAGAACGAGGTGGGCCAGAAAGCAAGAACAAAATATCTTTAAATAAAGAAGGGAACAGGATGATACATCCACGTTTCATTTTATGTTTCTTTTCTTTCTCCTCTCTTCATCCATGTGAATCCTACAGATCTGACTCCTGTGACTCCTCCACACCCACACTGCAGAAACAACATCTCTCTCTCTCTCTGTTCATTACCATAACCGTCCTCCATCAGTCTTCCCTCGTGGATCAATGGGATGGAACAGTACTGATTACGGTTACGGCCTCCTCACAGTTCATCGCGTGAGCTCTGGCAACTGATATTACTTAATACTTAGCTTTACTTAATGCACAGAAAATAAAACATCACCATCAGCCGAGATTGTCTTTCCATTTATTTGAGAACGTACAAGCGTGCATACTGTACTCCAGGGGTAAACCAAGCAGTTACAAAGTGCATGCCTTTTTCTTCAGATACGGGCCCTGCCCAGATGTGAACAGATGTTTGGGGCCACCGCTTCATGCAGCACTAGAAGATGATGAGTTCACAGAATCCTCAGCAATCTTTAATAAAAACCATTCAAGGTTCTCTCAAACTCTGTGCAGCTGACTATTTTTGTATTGCCGAATAGGCATTAGGTTTTCCAATCTGCCTCATTAGCCCAACAAATGTGGTTTGCTGATGCTTCCTTTGCATAAAATACTAGAACAATTAGCTAATATGTCCCAGCAGAGGTACAGTTAAGCCCGGCTCCTGACTTTTGCTCAACACGATAACATTGGGCTCTCAGCTCTGCAGAAGAACCACATAAACCAGGCTTGAGAACAAAAAACCAAGTGGTGATGCACTTGATCAATCAATGGTCCATTTCTCCAGTTGCCCAACTGTGATGTGCTGTGGTGAGGTTTATTTTTGTCTTAGTATGGCTGTGCAAACCAACTGATAAATAACTGATGCAACTTACACTTCGGACATTCTTGGATCTGTACGTTTCTGTCGACGTGCAGGTGTTTGATCTTGGAGCAAGGACACATTGTGGATAGATTTGTTGGCAGTACCGTAAATGAAAATTGACACCGACATGTAGAAGTTGCTGCATGCAGTCGGGCTCTCATCAGTTGAAACATTTCAACTGCTTCGTCATGTTGTGCAGTATTTACTGCTTCCTAGTGTGGCTCGTGTTTCTCCCCGCTTCAGCCCAAGGTGCTGCAGGATTAATCTGTGTGAGGGTGTTTTGCAGTTTGCTGCATCATGCCCTAAATGAAATCGCTCAGAAACCAGTGTAGGCAGCTCTGCAACATGCTGTCATGCCTCTGTGCCATAATCTACCCCAGTGTAGTGTGGGATTTATTGGATCGCACTCAGTCAGTCGAAGAGGCAGCGAGCAGCAGATTGTGCTGTGCGATTTCATAACGAATCAGCCTTATCTCCGCTGCTGTCAGACTTCATCATTGTTCTGCACATGTTACATCATTTGCAAGCTTGAGGTCGGCTTTTTCTCACAATATCGGCTGCACCTGAACGTCCCATGACTCAGGGCTCAGAAGGATTTTTTTCTTCCCTGCACTTTGATTAATCACACGAACCCATATCTGAGAGTCTGACTCACCCTCTATCAACCTCTGTGTGCAATGGCTGCACGTACGAGAGCTTATAAGACAAAGCTATAGTACTATAAAATCTTTCTCCATGAGTCATCACTGCGTTTCCCCAGCCTCATATCTGCAGGTCTAACGGGAGCCTCGCTCCTGCAGCTGCTCTGTGCTTGCAGAGGGAAGAAGGCGATGCTCCATGTTCCTCTGAGCGAGGTGAAAACCATTCAACTGTTAGCCAGAGTGCTGTCCTTCAAATAGGTTTTCCACAGTTGCATAGCAACAGAGATCACCATGGCCAGCACTTCCAATGCTTCGTCGTTACCAGCTACGAAGGAAGTGCCCGATGGACACACGGGACAGCCGCAAGCCCGCATCCTGTTGCCTACGGCACCGGAGACGAAAGTCACAGACGGCAGCGAGGAGCAGTCATTCAACACTTCCTGATATGATGCGCGCAAGACAGTGTTGCCAGGCAACAAAGCCGATCCAAGCCAACGAAAAACAACTTCAGGGTGACAAAATTAAAACAAAATATGAGCACAAATCAAAAGAGGAAGCTACCATGGTGATCAGTACAGTACACAGTGTTTTCTTTCTGGCCTCTCAGCAAACAACTGCTCCTATTCCAAAAGTATCGGTTGCATAATGCTTTCGAGTCGTCGCTCCACCAATTATCAGTGTTTGAGATTTGTAGCTGTTTAGTTCATCTGTCCCTTGAGTCCCACACGCTCCCGCTTGTCTGCAATTTATAAAATTTTCACTCTGCAGCTCTATTAGCTGATAAAAGGATGAATGTTTATCAGTCCAGTACACCCACCAATCACACTGTCTCACAAACCTCTCTGGTTTGGAGGAGGGAACGCTCGAGTGGCAAACTTCACCTCTCCGACTTGTTTGAGTCCTTTAAAGTAAACCCTGTTCAGCTTGCTCACATATCTGCACCAGCAAGGAATCAAGCAAAACAGATGCTTCCTGGTCAGACTAAGCAAGAGCGCTTGCACAAAACCTGAGTGAGAGAAGCAGCAAAGTTAGTAGCGATCAAAGCCAAAGATTTACACGAGTTTTGGCAAAGCAGACAATGTAGTGACGGGCTTCAAGCCAAGGTTACGTTTGAAAATTTAGTGATAGGATGCCATATTATAAAAACATATGTGCAATACGTCTTCCCTAGTAGTTAAAAGATTTTTACTGCAAGATTTGAAAGCATTTATTACACAAAGAAAAGGCAAAAGGTGATCTGTACAGACACAAAGAGATGTGCTGGGGGAGGTGCACCCCCTCAGGATAACTGTGGCAATATGGCATCCCTTATTTTTCCCCATGAAATGAAAGGAATCTCAAGAACTACAAGGCACTTTTCACCATTTTACCGTCAGCTCTTTGCCTGGTTTGCCATCTTCTCGTGCTACCTTTGGCCCTGCTTGTAGTAAAAATACAGTAGAACTTACAATTTGTGGTGGTGGAGGGTGTGGGCGTGATGGTTGTTGGCAGCGTTGGATCTATGCAGGCGCTCCAGCCTTTCCTTCTCTTTCTCCACGAAGTTGGTGTTGGTGCCAGTGCTGGTGGAGGGCATGCGAGTCAGCCGGCTGTGGGCTCGCGGCTGATCCCTGGGTGGAATCGGAGGTGGGGGAGGAGCAGCCGGGGCTGAAGAGGAGATCGGAGCTGAAATTTGGGTCAGTACAGAGTGAGGTGTTGGGGCGCAGGTTGGAGAGGGAACTGGAATTGGAGTCGGAGCAGTGCTGTTGGTGCTATTATAGGAGTGGGAGTGGTGGGTGGAGGAGTGGTGGTGCACCTGATGATGCTGGTGGTGGAGGGGGATGGAGCAGGGAGGCTGTGCCGGAGCCTGGTGCTGGCTGTTGTGGTGATGGTGATTCTTTGTGGAAATGGAAGCCGATGTGGTCTGAGCCGGCGGCGGTGGTGGCGGAGGAGGAGGGAGAGGAGGCTCGGGAGGAGGCGCAGGTGGGGGAGGAGCGACGGGCTGCCGGTCCAAACGGAGGTCCTTGTTCTCTTGGCTGAGCCGGTCCAGCTGGACCTCCAACTCCTCAATTCGGCGCCGCTGCGTTTCTAAAAGTTTCTGCTGGCTTTCAATGATGTTGTTGAGTTCAAGAAGATACTCCACGGCCCGGTTAGGGCTTTCTGGACTGCCCTGGCCTGGGCCCTGATTAGCATCCATGACTAATAGGTCTGAAAGGTAGCACTCAAGCTAATGGCTAGGGAACCTCAGGCTAACAAAACAAAAAAGAAAAACGGCTATGGAAATGCCCAGTGGACAACGGTCACTTTTAGCCTAAATGCTGTCACAGTTGTTTAGATCCAGGTAATACAATTCAAGGCAGCACTGAGTCTAAATGCTAAACTTCCGCACCGGATGAAATGCTGCCTGAGTCACAGCTACTGCTAGTGCAGAGCCAAAGGCTAACTCAAAGAGTGGTGACACAAATAAGCCACAGGGCCGAGGATACAACTCCCTCAAACTGGCCGAACGCAAAGAAGAACTTGGACCGGATCTGAAGTTACGCAGAGCAGAGTCGCCCAACTCTACAGCCTAAAGCCTACTGTGTGAAAAATAAATCCTAAACCTTAAAACAAAAGTACCCTTCACCCTCCCCCCCACCAGAGGTAAGTGGGGGGGAGAGGACTTTTTCTTCTTCGAGTTCTGAATCAGAGATCAAGATGGACCTCGCCCTCGCGTGCTCCAAACACAGAGTTTTATTGAGCTGCCGACCATTCCCTGGTTCGGTCAGGTACTCCTGCCGGGGTTCAGACCCATGACAGTTAAAACCAGAACGATCGGGTTAGAGTGCGAGATTGCCTCGTCTCGCCGACAGTCAGAACGGTCCGTTAAACTTCCTGTTTTTCAATGAATCAGTTGAATCCGGACTCTGCACTCCATACAGCACATCAGAACATCAGTTTCCCAGAAGCAGGTGTGGAAAGCACAGCTGACGGGGGATTTGCTTGCCCCTCTCTATTAAAGATATTGCATGTTATCATTGCTGACTCCAGTCTATTGAGATCTTGTGAAACTAGTCATTTTTTCCACCAACGGTCCACTGGAGCCGTGAACTGTGAGTTGACTAAGCATCAGCTTCCCTGCAGAGTCTCATAATCCTGGGGTCAAAAGCCATGTGCTGATTTTCCAAATCTCACAGTCAGCAGATGGTTATGTTAGCTCAGTTCAGACACTCGCCATCATTAATATGACCTGGGACCGAAGTTCGCAACTCAAAGCTCAGCAAATCAAAAAGTGTAACGTCAGTCGAAAATCATCTTCTAATGAGCATGGAAGAGCAGAGCTTCACCTCCTCCTGGTCCATGGACTCACCAGCAGGCCTCAGCCTGTCTTCCTGCAGTTGCTCTGTCACAGGAGGTGATAGGTAAAGGTCAAAGGTCATGTTAAATATTGGTGTTCTTCCCGAACGCTGCGAGACATTTCGGTTTCACCGTCATCACCATAATCCAGCTGGATGGCACTTCTGGATCCTTCTTCCCGTCATGCAGCCGTTACATGTAAAAGAAGAAGAGAAGGGAAAAGGCATATAAGAAGCAGAGTCAGCAGGAAACACCAGCATTGATGCTCTCAGTCGTTTCTTGCCCTTCTTTCATCACCTGCTCTCTGGTCCGCCTTTCATCATTACCCCTCTTCTCTCTTGCTTCCTCCTTTCGCTGCTCTCTACCTGATCTTTCTTTTCTCCATGCTTTTCCTCCATCTGTTGTCTTTTCAAATCTCCGGCCCTTCCTGCTCTCTGACAGAACAGTTGCAAAGAGTGTGAGGTCTCTCAGCCCATAAATACCAATGACATGCTCCGTCTCAGTCGTGAGAGACACGAAAAATGATCACACACACCATCGGCCTCTCCTCCTACACTATCGCTATCGCTCATCTGTCTTTATCCACCTCGTTCCTTCCATTTCACTCAGCTTCAGATCTTCTGCTAACCTTCTACGTTGTTCTTTTTGTGCATCAGAGCAACATTTAAACACACAAACACAACATGCTCGAACGGCACAAGCTTCCACAGTTTGGTTATAAGCAACAAATTTCAGGAAGAAACAGCCAATCACTAAGCTTAAAAACTGAGAACAGCGTGTTGATAACAGTGGGAGGAAACAAAAGATAATGCTGCTGAGTAAACTGATATTACCATCTGCAGCGTATATCACTTCAGTCTTAATTTCAGGCTTTCAGGGGCCGCTTGAAACTGAAGGCTTATACAACAATATAAGTTTACAACAATACACAGCAAAGTACTCGTCTTTTATGTCTCACAGTGTGTCATAAAACCAAAAAAGGTATCATAGCAGCTTTAAATTAGTGAAAATCATTAATAAAAAATTGATAAAAGGAACTGGAAAGTTGTTTGTTAGACATGTGAATCTTGTTTGGTGAAGGTATTGTGTCCCTGCAGGGCTGTGGGAAAAATGACCAGCTGACTATATTTGTTTCTGATCCTGGGAAATTATTATTTATTGCGTGGGTAAAAAAAATCACCTGACAGGACAAAAACTGCATTCCAATAACTCCAATTAAGAGCGATGGTGTCCACCTGTCAGTTAAGGTGGACACACCCCTAATGATGGAAACGATTAGTTTCAAGGTAATTCAAAAAGGCCAGCGAGGTGCTGCTGCCTCACATTAAAAAGAAGCTCCATCTGTAGGTCTGCGAGTGAGGTGTCTTTGAGACTGTTGCTGTGACCACGGTCACTAACCAGCTGGACTGTTTAATGACACCAAACTGCTAAACACACTAATCAGCACAGAGAGGAAAACAAAATGTCTTCACAGAAAACTGAAATTATCTGAATGCATTTGTGGGTAATGGCACTTTAAACACTTCATACTAGATTGATCTTAGGGTCACTGCTGTGCTTTAGAAGACATTTCAGCCATAAGGACAGCACCATCACAGCCAACGTCCTTGTTTGCATGGCTGTTTTGTGAACGTGTTCCCTGATCTACTGGCATCATGGAGCTTCTTCCTCCAACCTTAAAAATGACCACTAACTGCATAATTCCCACCCAAACGCAGAGCTGATCCTAAACCTAACCCTAAGCCAAGGCTTTACCCTCACACAGCCTGAAGGCATGTGGGAACCAACAACGTCCACACTGACGGTCTAACAGTGAAACCGGTCCTCAGAAGAACAGCTCTACATGCTCACACACGAGCGCTCAGCCTTCTGGTCTCTATTGCAGCGCGGCCAAACAGTTTCAGTTTTTATATCCCTTCCCATTAAGCACATTCAATTATTCATGGCTCACTAACTGACCACCATCCCTCTCTCTCTCTGCACATCACTGCTTTATGTCTGCTCCACACAGAGCGTTTGTGTGTAACTGTTCACTCACACTGAATAGGTTTTAAGTTTCTTCCTGCCAGTTATCAGCTTTGTTATGAAGCCGAACTTTGAGGACAAAAACTGACAGTGTTTCTGTCGATGACAAAGGAACTAAAGAGGAGTGAGTTAATGATGAACAACTGAATCATTAAACATTTCTTTACAAAGAAGTTGATGGTGGAATTGCACTTTAACCCTTTCTTGGCTGTTTGAGCGTCTAAACTGTTGAAGCCTTCGGCACTGGCTGGACAAAGGCTGCATCAGAAGACTTTAAGCTTACTGAAAGATCAGATGGTTTTACTCGTTTAATTAGCTAACATAGGATAGCTGAAATGGCTAATTTCTTACTCTAACATATTAACAATCATCCTTAGTTAGCCCAGCGGATCCTCAAGCACATCCTTCTCTGATTGTCCATCAGAGGTTATAAGATGAATAAATGCTTACAAACTAACAACAAAAAAGTAGAAGCAGTCTTCTTTTACACAGTGACTTCATTAACGGACCAATGATCAGATGTGCACAGCAGATCTGGTGTAAACAGTGTTGCATTTAGCAGATGAAGAACCAATCGTGTCCCTCGATGTAAACCAGCACAGGCCATCATTACTCACTTCAATCACAGTTTGCATCCATTTATTCCTCAGTCGCACTGGAACAATGCGACTGAGGAACAATCTGTGGATGCAGTGATAGCGCTGAATGTCTTTGTATTTGGTGACTGACAAAGTAGTCATGGTAACCAATTGGTTGAGTACAGGTTAACCATCTAATTTTATTTTATTTATATGGCACCAAATCACAACAACAGCAACCCCGAGGTGCCTTTTATTGTAAAGACTAGGAGTGCAACGATACTCGTATCGATATTGAACCGTTCGATACAGTGCTTTCGGTTCGGTACGCATATGCATGGAATGATACAACATTTTTAATTTATTTTATCAACTTTCCTTCTGACGATGCTGTCTGTGTTGAGCGCTCAGTGAATCTGCGTTCGACTGCTCCGCCTAGGCTGCACTGTCGAGCACAGATCCACTGAGCGCTCAACACAGACAGTATCCTCAGAAGAAAAGTTGATAAAATAAATTAAAAATGTTGTATTGACAGAAGCTAAGCTCCTTGCAACATGGCAAATTGAACCTCCCCCACCCTCATTCAGATCTGGCCTTTGGAACCATCTTGGTTTTCATGTGACGTATGACCCTGAAGGTAAGCGCGTCATGGACTAAAGTAAAACAGTATGTTGGATGTGCCACGCAATGCTCAATTACATGGGTGGGAACTAGTGTGTTAGCACAGTTAGCTCGTTAACATGTTGGCCGTCCAGCCCCATGCTCAGGGCGATCCGCGGTAGCTCGTTAACGGAGATTTGCCGTGTTGTGGCGTTAACGTCATTTTCAACGAGATGAACCTGAAAGCACTAGTGGGAACACAACGAATATGACTGCACATTTACTCCGACAGCATCCTAGTGCAAAGACAAGTGGAAGCAGACAAAAACAACAAGCACGCATGCTACAAACTTTACCCGAGTCATTTAGACAGCCGTTAGCACATTTTATAAAAAAAATCTGGGGATGCATTTTCTGCATGTGTCTTGTTCTTTGACTCAAACCTCATACAGCAACTCAACCGTCACAGAAGCTTGAGAGATTTAGTGACTTCAAAAAACCAGCAGCACGTCTCCAAACACAACACGCGGTGGATAGCTTTTCTTCGTTCTTTGTTTATTATAACGTCTGTTTTCTCTGCACAGGAGCCAAGCTAAAACATGAGCAGCACAAACATTACAGGAGACCACATTACCTTTCCACATATTTCTCACACTGCCACAGGTTCTCAGTCATCCCGGTCATCGTCGTCTAAGGAGCTTGGAAAGAAAAGCGTCTGGACTTCTTTAAGTGGCTTGAAGATGTTTCACTTTTCTTTCTAAGCGCCTTACAATACCCAGATACAGTTTGTATTTTGAGTCTGGTGTAAGAGAGTGCACTAAGGTTTGTGTTACTTTTACTGTTGCAGCACTTGTTGTGTTTTAAACTGTGTTTTTCTGCGAATAACAAGGCAGGCTACATGTCGTATGGGTGGTGCAGGCCTACTCATAACCAGAAGGAGGAGGATACACAGTTAGCACTGATGGTGGCACAATTACCCTGATTGTAGCTCTCCGTGTTTCTGCAACGCAATTTAATGAAATTTATATAGCGCTGGTTTACAAGATGCTTCACAATGTAAGTCAAGAGCCGCGCACCATCACGACCTACGTGCTCGTTATAAATCTTTGCTGTAGGAGAATTTTTAACTATGTTGAGTCTCAACAAGTGGAAACACAACCTGTTTTTTTCGTGGACGGTGAACTACATGAACATACAGAAAAGTAATTCATTACATTTATTTTCTGAACAGCGTATCCATCACAGCGCTGCGGTGGGGCTGGGTGGTGTACACCTGCACAGGTTGCCAGCCTATCACAACACCTGGTATTTCCAGGCAGCCCCTCATCCAAGAACTAACCCGGCCTGGCACTGCGTCATCAGATGAAATCAGGGTGTTATGGTATCAGCTGCTCTGAATTTTATTTTTCCTGCCTTCACCATGGAGATCACAGGATTGGTTCAATTTGTTGGGTTTTCAGAAAGAAATCTCAAAATGTTCAAGACTGACATAGACGACAGGTTTCTAGAAGTGAGGCTTTGCCTAAATTAGGATCAGAAATAGACCTTTATTGTTATTGTACATGTACATGTACAACAGAATTATGGGAAGTGGATTCAGGCATTTTTTTCAAATTTTAACTTTTAATGGTCTTTATGGTCTAATCTGGATCCATTCATCCATCCATGGAGGAAATGCTCAGCCTTGGTGGAGGTACGGTAGCCCAGCCTGATCTCGTTAAACTACAGTTTCTAAAATCGCTGATGAATTTTAAGTATTTCCATAAATCTTTGTTATTGTGCACTGGTTTCATGGGGAAATGCTTAAGAAATAGCAGAAAAACAGTCATTTACTGTGTGACATAATCCTATTTCTGAGTTCTAAATCTTACACTGAAATCAATCTTCACTCTTTGCTCTGCATGTGCACACAATTCATCGGTGTGTGGGCGGCCTGAACCCTTTTTCCTCTGATCTTTTACATAATGTCGATCTTATTTAACAGCAGCGGGACTATTTTAATTGGCCACTTTCAGTCATGTTATTTGCCACAAACACACAAGTTTTTACAACCCACACATTTCACATACAACAGCCTCATTCCACTTGCACGCACACACACACACGTGAAGCACATGGAAACATACACACGAACATGTGCAGCATATGCACAGTTAAAAAACAGGCTACACACACAATAATGGTCTGTGTGGCCTATATAGTCGACAGCTACAATCACATGACACACATATGACAGCGCACACTCACTGACACACACACACACACACACACACACACACACACACGATGCAGCACCCAGAAAAAACAAAACAAGAAGGAGTCTCACAGGTTTCAGCGGCTCCTGCAGAGGTGATGGAGGGATGAAGGTGGAGGAGGAGGGAGGATTATTGATCCAAGCTCATCCCTCTCTCCCCTCCTTCGCTGACGCTGCTGTCACCATCATCTCTCTCAGAAAAAAAAGAAAAGAAGTGCTGCTGATGCTCCGAGGTTTCGCTCTCTTCTTCTTCCTCTTCACCAGATTACGATCACTTCAATCCCTCCTTCTGTTCTCGCTCTCCGTCTTCACGTATTCCTCTGCTCGCCTCGCTGCTGCTGCTGCTGCAGGCCGGATCCTCTCCTCTTCTTGCTGCCGAGTCAATCTTTTTCTAATTATCATTCCTCTGCGTCTGACAGCCGAGGGATCCGCTGCTGATCTCCCCTCTTCGTCTGCGTGAGCGTGTGAACAGATGAAGCTTTGGTTAATGTCACCGATGAAGTATTAGTTTCTTCTAATCCTCGGCTATGTTGCTGTAGAAAGAGGAGGAGGAAGGAGGGGGAGGTGTTGTGTCCAGAAAGGCTGCTTGGATGGATGGATGGATGGATGGATGGATGGATGGATGGAGGAGGTAGAAACCGTAGAGAGGGAGAAAGGAGGGAGGAAGAGTATGTGTAGGTAGAAGAGAGGGAAAATGTGCACCGTCAAACAGCGACACATGCAGAAAACACATCAGCTGCAAGCGCTGGTTTACCGCACGACCAGAATCATTGCACCGATATCACAGAGGGTGTTAGAGGCTGAATGCAGCTCTGTAGTTCCTGCATATTTTACTAATACCGTGACAGTGCTGTGGTCCAAGGACCAAGTGCAATAAAATCTATCCATCCTTGATAAGAATGCAAAGAATAAAAACTTAGCTGGTGGACCCAGGTGTGCTAAATTAACCTTTAGCATCTCATGCTCGACAGTTACATGTCAGAGTCAGGGCTTGTTCACATCTGTTCTTTTACAAGGAATTTTCACCTATTTGTTCCTTTTGACGGGATATTGTAGCCAAGAGCATGTTAAAGCCTTGATCTGATAGTTAGCATCTTTTAGTTTCTACAATAAGTCTAAAATTTAGCATGTGGCTAAAACACGAGCTAACCCTACATGGTTTACTTATGACCTGTTGTTGGTTAATGGTCTTGTTTTAGATTTATTATCTGGTGGTTATTTACTCACTGCAATAACAGGTCACTTTTAAAATGTCTGATATTTAACAACAGGTGTTTCTCTTGCCGACTGTGCATAAAATCACTTGTAGAAATGCCTTAAACCTGCATTCTGCCAGCAGGGGGCGACTCCTCTGCTGCACTGAACACACCCAGTGACCACTTTCCTGATGAGTTTATGGGCTACATCAGCAGTCCAACCTTTTTTGCACCACGGACCTGTTTATGTCCGACAATATTTTCACAGACCCGCCTTTAAGGTGTCGCGGATAAATACAACAAAATAAAACCAGTATCTGTACCGAAAAAAAGGAGATTTATTCATAACACACGGCAAAAGACCCAGGGAAACCAAATTAACAATATAAAAAACACAATAAAAACCCTGAAAACCATAAATTTCACACCCGAGCCTCAACTCTTGCGGCCTGTTACCAAACGACTCATGGACTGGTACCGGTTCATGGCCCGGGGTTGGAGACCGCTCTGCTAAATCACTAGTTTCAGGCTGCTAATGGTGCTCCTATTAGCGTGAGAAGGGCATATAAAGCAGCCCATTCTCATTGACAGCTCAGACTAAGTCTTCACAACAAAAATTCACTAACCATTGGGTAACGTCAACGTGTGTTCATCATTCATATACAGTCTATGTTTGTCTCTGGTATTATGTGTAGTGAAGGAACCATAAACACTGTGCTGGAGATATTAATCAGTAACTTGTGCATTAATGTCAGAGTAATTTTTGGCTTTTAATCATTTTTTTTATTGTTCCTTTTCCAGACTGGAATGATTGTAGAGCGTACAACTGTCAAGCATGGTGGTGGTAGCATCAAGCTCCGGCTTTGCTGTCTGTGGTATTGGTGCATTAGACAAAGTGGACAGAATGATGAAATCACACAGTTAGGTGCTCCAACAGGACAATGATCCCAAACACACATCACAGCTGGATTTAAGTGTTCATTACCTCAGAATACAATTAATTTCAAACTTGTGAACCAAATTCATGCATTTTAAAGCCATTAAGGATGCATGCTGTACAACCATCTGATCGGTGAAAGGAACAGTTCAGCAAAACAGTCACGCCTATGATGACAGCATGTAAATGTGTATCCGCAACTCCAGTAAATACCAGCTAACAATAACATACAAAAACACTTTCTCTTATTGGCTTATCTAAGTGTTACCACTAATCTGGCAGCAAAGTCAATGAAAAACAGCCCACAGACACAAATCTGAGTTAACTGTAGGAACATGGAAACAAATGTGATGCGATTACTGTGTTTCCCACCTTCTGGAGCTGCAGCACATTTCTCACATTAGCCTCAAAACAGAACCTCATTCACATTGCCTATGTCCATCCTTCATATACAGTCTGTGGTCTTTCCAGTCAGATTTGATCCTTCTTCATATTTGGTTCTGTGTCCTTGTGGTCTTTCATCTCTCATTACAGTCGACTTTTTCTCATTTTGGTCAGCAGCAGCCTCTGACCCCTCAGGCCTGCACCACGTTTCGGTTTTCACTAATCCTACCTTACATCAATAAATGACAGAAGCAGCACATAAGAGTTATGACATTAAATAATAACCTGAGATAAGAAGATTAGAGGTTCTTTAGCTCGGTGGCTGCAGTTAAGCTGCACTGGCACAGTTTGCGACATCTATAAAATCATATGTAATTTGAATGAAAGGCCCACACTTAATAGCGCAGGGTCAGTTCACACGCATCACAGTGAGGATTTCACTGGACTCGTGTACAGGCTGATTCAGGCCTACAGGCTGCTGACATGATTCAGAGGATCGATACAGCGGATCGCAGATTCTGAGCGTCTCCGCGGAGATCAGGACAATGTTTTCGGTTATGGTCTCATTCTGCGCGCGCTGTTTTCACGCTATGTGACAGGAAAGCCAATTAACCGCCAGCGCTAATTAACGATGACAGCACGAGCGCTCAAACGTGACAGCAGAGCTGACAAAACTGTTTTTAATAAATCACCAAAATGAAAAGTTGACGCTCTCTGATGTCTGCGGTTATTCATACACGGCAGAAAATAAGCGCGCGCGCGCACGGTCCATCACACACACACACACACACACACACACACACACACACACACACACACACACACACGCTCGCCTTTACGCAAAGGTTCATGAAGGACTTGGGAATAACTCACCTCGTCCTCTGTCCTCTGCTGTGAAATGAGAATAATCCCCATCTCACACACACAGACACACACTCTCTGTCACCGCGATCCGCTGCTGGGAGCTGTGGCCGCAGACGGAGCAAAAGATCCTCCACATCCAACAGGATGCACCACTCTGTCCGTAAAAGCAGGCGGAAGCATTAAGATAAGGCGGAGGCGCGCGCGCGCCTGCAGTTCCTGTGATGGCTGCTTGAGGTTGACTCCAAACTGAGTCCGTCTCCACAGACTCGTGTTAAACTGTAGCTGAGGTTTTTTTAATGGCTCATACTGAATGCAGGGAATGCTTCAGCTTTGGCTGACTGGCTGCTTTGATTGTCCTCACATCCACTAACACAGGGGGTCCAACTCCAGGCCTCGAGCACGCTGTCCTGCAGGTTTTACATGTGTCCTTGATCCAACACAGCTGATTAAATTACTGAATGGCTGGGTTACCATGGTAATATAGCTGGTGTCGGTCAATCAATAGTTTTCAAGTGATGTTAGACCTACAGGGACACGCACACTTGGAGGACAGCACAATACTTTTGTCCTTTGCCAAACACAGACATCCTTTGAAAGTCCTTGAGTTTAACTCAGTTGCAACATTTATTTAGAGCTGTCAGCAGGGCGTAGACTGTGGCACCAGCATGTCAGCCCTTCATGTTTTGAACTTCTGAGACCTTTTCTGTGTTTCGTTCCAAACTTGGACAAAATCTCACAAAGCTGAACATTAAGAACCAGGAGGGGGTGAAAACGCACCAGAGTGAGACCTCTTGGCTTTGTGACACTCTCTGATGGCTCGATTAATCAGTCCTGCATGCACCTCTGCTGCTGCACCTGCTGCAGCCCCTTCCTGCTCAGCTTCCGGCCCCTCTACCTCCTATTGGTGTGTTCCATCACCCATGCTACCATTCGGTCTACATTGTTTTTTAATGCACAGAAAGCATTTTAGTGGTGCACTGTTGGTGTCACAAATAAATGCTAATATTTTAACATCTTAAGGTTTAATATCATATTGCATCACCATTTGTCTTTGAGGTAGAGTGCACAGCTATATCCTGCTGCCAAATACTAATAACCATCATACATGACTTCTGTGCAGCTACAGTAACGTATAATAGAAAACATCAAGATTAAGATTTGTATTCTTTTACAGAATGCCCCCAGATGTGTTTTTCCACCATAAGGTAGCTGTAACCAATAATCCAACTGAAACATCAATATGAAACTCTGTAGTCTGGATGGAAACAAGCAAACATTTGTTTTCTTCTGTAACGAGTTGTTACAACCGTTCACCTCACCATAATTTTGCTCTTCCATCCTCCATGTTTGGATCTTTTCATAACCCTCCTCCTCCTCTGTGTTCTGCTCTGCCTCCCTCCTACTCTCTCTGTAAAAGCTGATTGGAAAGAACATATTTCTCTATGGGAATCGATAGATTTGAGCACACGGACCAAACCGAGATCCAGCCTTACTGCATGTTTCCATGTTTCCAAGATTGTTTTCAAGGTCAGCGCAGAGAAAACAAGTTAAAAAAAGAATCTGACTTCTGTAGAGCTGCAGCTTCTCCAACAGTAAATCTACAGTCTGTCCTCTGAGAGCGCACACGTGTGGCATCATAGTGGTGTTTGAACAAAGACCTGCAGGAGTTCTACCAGCAAACGTTTCATATTTTACAAAAGATTGATAACAGTAGCATTTTGTGAATTATCACATTCTAGTGGGAAGAAAAACAGCACAAGATTGGTATCTTTCTTGTATCTGCGTATTTAACTGAAGCGAGGACCAGTACGAGCCAAACTAGCCCAGCACAAAAACTAGAAGCATCAGCAGCAAACGCCGGGAACCTGACGTCCTCTCATCCAATCACGGTCTCAAACCAACGAGCGGCAGGCCGCAGCGCTAAAGTCGAGGCTTTGAAATGTGGAATCAATGGTCCACTTTCACTCTTGGCTGTGTCTCACAGAAACACCAGCGTCTTCTCTCAGTCTCATGACTTAATTCTTAAAGTCAAAAGCTTTTCCCTTTGCTCCTATGGAGATAGCTATGATTCACATTCCCAGTGTAAAGTGTTACAACAGCCTGTAAACATTCATACATGATGACTCTTTACAACAGCCGGTGCTCATGGTGGTGCTTAGCTCAGCGTCGCGGTGACTGACGCTGATAAACATCAGATATTCTGTAAGACTCGACATTAAATCGTTACTCAGATCAGTCTGAAAGTGTTTTTTTACTGTGATGAAATGAATGCCTGTCAAAAGCTTTGCCTACTACTATATATTTTATATGAATACCAGCTAGGCTTACTATGAACTCAAAGGAGCTTCATTATTATTATAACAACGATCATTATCAGTTTCATCCCTCAGAAACTCGGCGCTGCTCTCTGTCCTCCTCTGCACATATTTATAACAGCAGAGAGTTCAGCAAAGTATAATTAGTTGGAGTGATCAGTGGGAGGATGAGGTGTGTGCGTGGATTGTAATGCCATGATTTATACAGTTATGTTGTTGTGTGTGTAGGTGTGTAATGTGCTTATACGTTACAGTGTTTGCGTGTGCAGTGTCTTGAAGAGGCAGCAAAGGAGCATCAGAGCTGTGATTATCCCCGCGGCTAGCTTCAGTGTATACATGCATTTCTGTACAGATTGATGTTTGCACGGTTGACTCCGTGGGCGAATGTCAAATGAAGCTGTGTATATCGTGTGTGTACATATACACCGTCCGTACAGAAGAACAGCTACTACAGCTCTAAATATTTTCAACCTTTTGTCACATCAGCACATTTTTTGTGATTTTTTCAGTCCTAAAAAACTTGGATTGGTTACTTAAAGAGGTTTTTGAATAAGCAGCTTTCTGAGCCGACCTGTAACACAATCCAAGCTCCTCCTACCAGTCAAAACTGAGTCAGTCCCCACAGACTCCCTGTTCAAACAGCCATCATTGCAGCAGAAATTAAGATGTTTACAGTCTGTTAGACATCTTTTCTTCTTCTTCTTCTTTTGTCCCCAACTGCTGGTCGTGACTGTGGGTCCCGTAGGGTTTCCGTCTTGGTCAGCGATGCACTTCCAGGCCTTGTGATCTCTGGCCTTGACCTTTGCTTGCTCGAGGGTTAGACATCGTTGTTTAAGATAGTCTTCAGTTTGCTCGATCCAAGTCTTCTTGGGTGCATCGCGCTTGAGTCTCCAGTGGGCGGGGCGCTGCTGCATCAGAAGGCAGCATAGCAGGCGATGGTTACTCATGTGGCAGACGTGGCCAAACCATTGCAGTCGTCGCTTCTGGATCAGCTCTTCCATCGAGGGCTGCTGGTGACATTGGCTACGTATCACGCTGTTGCTGAGACGGTCACGGAGAATCTGATGCAAACAGCACATTCTGGTCATTCCCGTCTCGACTGTAACATTTGAAACTCCCCGTGAGGATGTACAAAGTAAAACTACAAAAACTGTCTGTGTCCAACAAGTTTGTTTCGTGCCTGGTCTGAAGACTTCTGTCACTGTATTACCTGAACCTGTGAAGCAGGTCAGCCATGCACCATAAACCTTCATGATAATCTGCTCTTTAGAAGTCAGCTTTGTGAGTCCAGAAATCTAAAGAAAACAGGGTAACACCTTAATCTCTGATTGTGGTGCAGGCCCAATCTATTGCCAAGTAGTACATGAATGGTAACCCAAACACTCTTTGGTCCAAAAGCACACTGATGATAATTCTGTTTAAAACTCGAGGCTCGGTGAAGTCCAAGTCCAAAGAACTGAGATCCGCCTACACAGAGCCCAGATTCTGTGAACTGTGAGGCCGTGAAAGACCTCAAGGTCACACACGCAACATTTTCTTTTGTTAAGGTTTGTTAAGGTTTAGTATTCTGAGCCACAGTCCATCATAAAACATACAACACTTCACACTGCAAATGTTTCAAGGTTAAATACGTTGTATAAAAGCTTGTAGCTTCATCCCCGCACACCTGTACTGTACATGTGAACATGCCTCTGTGTGTGCGGAGGCCGAGGCGTCCTCGCCTGCCCTCCGTGCTTTCAGATAAGTTGCTGCTGGTCCGTCACTTCTCTACTGTTTGCTAATACAGACCCACCTCTGAACCCTGATCAGTGTGTAGGCTGCAGATCTGCAGGCTGTGTGGGAGAGCAACACAGTGTGATCACACTCGACATCTGAGGCAAGATGCCCAGCAGATATGCTATACAATGGTAATAATAGAGATCCAGCACTTCTACACGGTTAGAGGAAAACGCTTTTCAGGTTTCAGTCCCCTGAATGATTCTTCATTAAAAGTTCAGAATGTAAGAGTGAAACAAAACCCCAAAGAATTTTTAACTCTCATTTTTATGCTAAATGTATATATACCTGTGTGTGTGTGCATGCATGTGACCATAACTGAAAGCACCCAGCTGATCATGCTCGGCTCTCATCTACATGAGCAGGAGAAGGAGACTAGAAGCCAAGATCAAGGCAGCATGAAGGGAAGTTGGTCGACTACTGCAGCTGCTGAAAGGTGCGATGAAGAAAGGGCAGCTGAAGAGTGCAACAATTACCTGATGTTATCCACTCTAGAATGAAATTTTGATAAAACACGGCAGCTAGCAACCAGCAACCAATCCAAGAGGCAATTTTTATTTATTTATTTTTGTCTTGTACAGCTGGTTGGCCAAAAGAGACGGTCGTCACTGACCGAATGAAATCAACTCCAGGCTTTTTGTTGTTGTTGATTAGATTAGCTTATGCTAGCTTACCTGCAAATATAAAATAATAAAATAAAATAAAAATAATAAAAAATAATAAAATAAAATAAATAAAATAACAAAATATTGTTCCTAATAACACTTTACAGTATAAATGTTTGATGTTCTGTTGTTTGATTTTTGAATATTGATTACATCGATAGTTTTGTATTCTGGACACAAACGTCAAATATAGTGTTATTTTAAAAAACCTCAGTACTTGTACATTATTTGTACATCGATCTCCTCACCACCCCATCTCACACAGGAGTGTGTGAAGTAGCCTCAGTTGTGATGTGCTGCCCTCTAGCGGACAACATTTTGAGTTGCACATTAAATAAACGGTTTATCCAAATACATCAGAGTCAAAATGAAGGAGTGAAGGAAACAAAACATACTTAATCAGAACTTTTGCAAATAAAAGAAAACTTCATCGCCAACTCTAAGAAAACTTTCTCAAAAACAAAAAGCACAGGAATGAGGAAAAACAGAGTGTGTGTGTGAGTGTGTGTACTTTAATTAAACAGGACTGCAGAACCAAAGCCACGTGCACACCCCAACAAAGAAATAAGGAGGAGAAGACGAAGGGGAGAAGGCAGCCGTAGGTGTCACGGCTGCCGAGGCGAGCCGTGTGGAGTTAGAAGAAGGACCCAAGATGCAGGCAGTGGATGAGATGCCGGTGAGTTTATTTACACAGTGGTGAGAAGGCAAAACAGGCAAGAGGGAAGACAAAACTAAAGACCTGAACTGGGAGAGCTAAATGACAAACCTGAGATGAAACAAAAAAGGGAAGCGAGGCAGAGAGACGAGCAGGACACCGAGGAACACAGACTGACGCGGAGGAACACAGACGAACCGGCAACAGGCAGGAGACACTAGTGATGTGACGTTCTGTATCGAGGCTTCGGAGCGTGTGTCGAGTAATGGAGGGGGCGTTTCCGCGAAGCGCGTATTGAGGCTTGCTTCGTTTATGGGAGGAGCTGAAAATGATGACGTCCGAAGCCTCGCTGCCCGGCTGTACCACGTGACTGGTTCA
>NW_005187617.1:98736-112816 GCF_000239375.1 Pundamilia nyererei | reverse complement strand
TCAAAAGATTTGTTAAATCATTAAATCCTAGCTATGTTCTCCCCACTAAAAAGGTCATAAAAGCAGTGAAAATTTAGTTTTTACAGAATAAAATGTGAACAGGCAGGACTGAGGCTCAGTGTGTAGCTGTCCATACCTCAACGTTACAAAAGCACAACTACTGTCCACACCCCAACCACACCTCACCTCACAGTAAATGATCATTTCCATTTTAAGCATGTCCAAATAATCATTTTCCATACTGCCACCATAAATATACACAGTATACTGCATCACTACAATATACATGTTTTACACACTCCTTTTGTTGTTGACATTTACAGGCTGTGTGCAAAATGCCACACTCTTCAAATTCATGCCAGCTATTATTTTTACGTCCAGTAGGTGTCCTGCTAGAGCACATGAAGCTTCATGAAGCTTCGCGTTGGGGTGAACCAATTGGATGAAACGCTTCAGTGCTTCATGGGGCTTCATCTGCCCATCACTAGGAGACACACAGGGCTTAAATACACACACCAGTAATCAGGGGATGAGAGACAGGAGGGCAACACAGCTGGGAGGGATCTGGGCTGACGGGACAGGGGAAACGTAAACTGATCACACTCACATACGACACGGACCTTCACAATAAAACAGGAAACTCAGACACATGGAACCAGACAAGACATTGAACTAAACAGACAGATTCACAAGCAGATGGGGAGACACCAAAGACAGACAGATACAGACGCAGACTCAGAGGCAGATCGAAAATAACACAGAACTTAAACAATCATCATCTAGAAAATGATAACAAACTAAAAGCGCTGGGTCACCGACCCAGGACCATGACAGTAGGGAGGGGGCAACACCCCACCCTCCTTGACCGAGGCCCAAAGAGGCCAAAGGACAGCAAGCCTCAGACCAGGAATAGAAGTGGGAGTGAATCTGCTCCACCAGTAATCAGAGCTCTGACCCCGAACTCACACACACGCACGCGCACACACACTCACTTTTGTAACGTTACTGTTACATTCTTATGCTTTTTTAAAATTCTTTCTAAATGTAAACAAAATCAAAGCTTTGTGATTATCAGCTGTGACTCTGTGACCGGGGAGGGGATCGAATTCCCAGCCTGAATTCTTCTGGCGGTGACTGGGCGTGGCTGCTTCACGTGTTTGACCTCAGAAATAGATTCTCACTCCAGAAACTTCCACGAGATGAGAAATGAGAGGGCCTGCAGTTGTTGCAGTGGGACTGAAGCAGTGGGGAAGAGGAGAAACAGGAGTTGGGTGAACCAAATAGTTGCTGGGTAGGTTTGAAATAACAGACAGGAGGAGGCAGCGGTTTGTTGTAGCGTCTGTGCAGAGTGAGTCGGTCTGTTCCCAGAAGACACACAAGGTAACGTATAAGAACTGACACTATTCTGTGGAAGCGGTCTAACTGATAATGGTTTATGTAATCTGCATGATTATGGAGTGAAAGACAGACAGGACTGAAGCGCTCCTGTCTGTCTGTTGTTTTCTTATTTCCCCTCCCTGCTGAACCTTATTCAGGAAGTAACCTGTTACATCAGCTGTGAAATCCATCAGTCACAGCAGTTTTAGTTGTGTTACTGTGAGAGTCGAGTAGAATGTAGTAACCCTCAAGTTACCAAACTCATATTTATAAATGCACATATTTTATATGATAGAAAGTTTAATGCCAGTAATTGCTGCTTTTATATATTTTTTCAAATCCAAAAACAAGTTAAAAATGTACAAACAGTTATTAAAACTTACTTCTTAAAAAACTAAATGAATTTGTTCAGAACATTTTCATTCAGAAAACTGATGCTCACAGCTGCTTATAGATAAAAACGTTCACGAAAAAACGTGATTCTGTCCTTCGGTTCTGATGCTGAGCTGTTCTACATCTGAGGTTACGAAGCCTCAAAAATGGCAGATATGTTTGGACTCCCGAGCTCTTGAGCCTAAACTCGGGAGTCCGTAACTCAGAAAATATTCCTAACAGGAATCTTGCTAATAAACGAAACGTATTATTGTGATGTTTATTAATGAATTTAACATTTTACCTACTGTGAAGAAAACAAACATTTTCTTTGCCCAATTTCGCAGTTTTTATTCTTCTGCTGTAGATATAATTTATATGCATTTGGCCCCCACAAGCGGGCCCTCTGCTCTGAGGGACTGAGTGAGGAGAGGTTGTCTGGGTTTCCTGGTGCTTCATCTCTGTCTCCTCCTACAGGAAGATGATCGACAGAGTCCTGCTGCTCATCATCCTCCTGCCCTGTGTCTGTGGTTGGTCTGAACCTTCTCTTCATCATCCATCATTTACAGAACCTCACTCACTGATTCGACTGCTTTAAGCTTTTTTCTGTTCTCAGCGTGGGCTCCTCTGGTTGTGTCTCCTCCACAGGATCGCTGATCGTGACGGTGTCACAGAGCTTCCATCAGGCGGAGGAGAACGACAGCATCACTCTGGAGTGGAACTTCACCACCAGAACGAACAGCTCGCCCAGTCTGCTTTCTGTCTTCTGTGACCTGATAGCCGATCAGGAGCTCTCAGTCCTGTATCGTGTGCAGAATGGCGTCGAGGTCTCAGAGCTTCAGGATAAACGGTTTGCAGGGCGAGTCTGGAGCGACAGCGATGCCCTCGCAGAAGGACGAATCGCGCTTCAGCTGTCCGGCCTGACGACTCACGACTCAGGTCTGTATGTGTGCAAAGTGAGCACGGATCACGGCTACGGCTCTGACAGCTGCCGGCTCAACGTCACCGGTAAATCTGTTCGGTCAAACCTTTCAAACATGTTTAACAATCCAGCGTCTTTAAAATCAAATGTGTTTCTTAATGGAGTTTTAAAATGACCATGAATGACATGCTGGGTCTTTCTACAGCAGCAGGAGACCTGACCCAACCTGAGACGTCAACCGCAGGACTGGTCGGCATCTTCGTGGGAATAGCTTTGATGGGAACGACGGTGCTGGTTCTGTTCTGCTATCTGTTCATTCACTCTCTGCCTAAAGAGCAGGATTACGACTCAGAGTCCAGTTACGAAGCTGAGAAAACTTTCAGTGCGTCAGACGGATCACTTTAAAATGAGTCCGTTTGGTTTCTCGGTGCAGGGAGGATGTGTGCACGGGCGTGCTTATGGCTGCCCCGGCGTCAGGAGCCATTTCCGTAGACGAACCTCACCCCTCATTAGCTCGTGAAGGCTGCCGTTGGTCAGAAAATAAAGCCAAACAGATAAAAACTATTTTGGATCAAACTTATTCAGCTGTGATGCAAACCTGATGCAGAGGAGAAAGGAAAGGGAGACATTTCTCACTCGTCTCACAGCAGATTGCATGAAAATAGCAGCAACTTCAATGAAGACAGCAAAAGGTGAAAACGTGCAGCTCAGTGCTTCCTCATATGAAATATAAGAAAAGCTGTTTATAAACAGGCAAAAATAGAACATGTGAAACAGGTTTAGTGGAAAAAGATTAGCAGAGGCAGAAATGGTCATACACAGGCATGAATGGTTGACAGTAGCGTCATTTATTTTGCTGGAATAACTCAAACAGGTCAGGTCAGTAGCAGTGTGCCCATTTCACCAGCAGATGGCAGTGCTTACATTACACGTGGAGCTCTTATCATTTTTGGTCATTTTCATAACCTTTAACAGCTTTAATATGAAATTTACATTTCATGAAACTAAAAAGAAACAGTGGATAAAAAAGACAGTTATTTTTAACCTGTTTCACTGACAGTTCATTTACAGTTTCAGCTCAGTCAGGATGTTTTGCACGAGCAGTGATGGAGGACGGTGTACCTGTGAGGGAGGTTTATCCAGCTCATGTTTATGGTCGGACGAACACAGAGGAGATTTCTTAGCCTTGTAGATCCATAAAAGAGATTATTATCAGTAGATCTCCACAGATTTTGACAAATGCTTCAAACGACGGATTCCAAGATAATTTCAAAATAATTCTCTTCGCTGCCTTTTAAAACTTCATTATCCTCACAGCTCTCACAGTGATTACACAGACTCTGCTCTGCCGTACTGCTTGCTGAAAAAGCAGTTCAGACACGTGTGTGTACGTGTTTAGACATCTTTGTGAGGACAGAAAGTTTGCCATGCCACTATACTTGTGGGGACCAACAGTCACTCCCCATGAGTTTACAGACATGTTTGAGGCTCAAAGTGTGGTTTTAGTGTCAGGGTCACAGTTAGGCTATGGTTAGGTTTAGG
Source organism: Pundamilia nyererei (assembly GCF_000239375.1). Taxonomy (NCBI): domain Eukaryota; kingdom Metazoa; phylum Chordata; class Actinopteri; order Cichliformes; family Cichlidae; genus Pundamilia; species Pundamilia nyererei. The sequence continues at coordinate 108,603 of NW_005187617.1, read as the reverse complement.
CTCAGCGTTAGTTCATGTTTGATGGTTTGGTTAAGCTGCAAGAGAAAACATTATTTCAATTAATGTCCTCACTACGATGTGAAAACGAGTGTGTGTGTGTGTGTGTGTGTGTGCATATATTGTGACTTCCAGTCATCAGCTGCAGTGCTGAAAGTATAAAAGGCAAAAGGTTCTTTTATAAACAATAAACTAGATTTTTTAAATTGTCCTCACATCTCTGAAGTGATTTTTTTTACAGTGGCCTGAAAATGGAGGTGCAGTTCCTCTAATGGCCACTCGAGGTTGAATCCAGAAGTGAGTCAGTCCCCACAGACGTCCATGTTAAAACGTTCATCAGAAATAAACATGTTTACAGCCTGCCACAAAAAAGTACAACTGTACATCTCTTTATGTTCTTTACCCTCTGTGTAACTCTTTATTGACTCAAGGTTCGACATAGGCGGGAGTAGCAGCTGGCAGTCTGCTGAGGCCTCACCTCACCAGACCTCTGCAAAGGATTTGGCTCCAAAAATAAAGACATTTGCAGTCAAAATAGAATAGAATAGAATAGAATGTCTTTATTGTCATTGTCACAGGTACAATGAAATTGAAAGTGGTCTCTGATCCATGCATCATCCAAAAAATTAAAATGCTTCAAATGTGGACGTTGCTATGGCCATGCCGTCTTTTATTTACAGTCAATGTTTTTTCCAACTTTCATTGTGTTGCTGCAGTTAATTCTTTTCTTTTTAATCTACAGTGCTTAAACTGCAGTAAGCAGTTCAGAGTGTTCAAAAATGTGCAATCATATTTCTGAGCACATCTCTCAGCTCTTGAATCAAACGGTGACCTTTCCTCTGCACACACCGTCAGGCCCAGTGAATGTGATGTAAATTAAAAGTCCTTGTGACAGAGAGGGAGAGGTCGAAGCTATTGACCAGTTTGACCTCCTCCGGCCTCTCGTGGTCCCTGCTGATCAGTTAATGTAGCCTCCCTCTCACAGCAGGGTGGACACAACCGGTCAAATCGACGATGTGCGTCTTTCTGCGAGACGACGGCAGCATGAAAGCGCCACTGAAACATCCACACATTCAGTCCACGGCGTCTCCAGGTCCCGCTGTGCTGTTGCTGGTTTCAGAGGACAGCTGAGACGAAAGCCAGAGCACCAACTGTCTTCACCGAGCTGAAGAAAGAGCAACACAGATGAAAATAGAACTCATCGAATATATGGAAACAGCGAGGAGCTGAAAGATGTCATGTGATGAATTTGTTCAAAAAGAAATACATTAATTATGATCACGTTCAAGATGTTATCAAGGAAATGACTTCTTTTAATAAGTAGAAAAATATATGAATAAGACAGAATGAAGAACTCAGAGGGATTTAATGTTTAATGTTCAATAGGCCACAATTATTTTCTTTTTCTTATTCCATGGCTGGTTTTGATGAGTTAGCCTGGAATATAAAATCAAGCAGCAACCGTCAGAGCTTAAAATGCTGTGGAAAACCAAAACCTGCAGTTCCCTCGATGACCACTGGAGGCTGGCTCCTACAGTGAGGCAGTTTCTGCTCCTCCTATGAGCTGTGTGACGTATTCACACATTAATGGACGCACTGGGGGCCATTTTTTATATCTTGCTCAAGGACACGTCAACAGTAATAGCACACATGAGGGAAAACATGACATTTTAATTAATTTAATAAAAGACAAATTCAGCATTAACTCTGCAACAAATCTGCTCTGTTATGCTGCAGAGAACATTTTGGATTTTTTACAATCTGAAAAAAATGTTTTTAAACTTTTGCTTGTGTTGCTGTTTTTTTTTTAACCTGTCCATGAAAATGTTGGTTTAACTGCTCTGAAACCGACTGAAATACGTGTTCAAAACATTTTTATTGAATAAACAGGAGGAGCTGGCCTCAGCGAGCCACTTCCTAAAACTGAATAAAAGTGTGTTCAGTTATTTTAGAACCACATGGTGACATTCAGCTCTCTCTGTGCTCAGGTGTGATAGAGCATCAATCAGTGCGGTCGCTGTTTGATCACACACTCATTAACCTGCAGGTTAAACCATCGGCAGGCTGGGTGTTCTGTCCAGCAGGATAATGAACTCTTTCATCATCAGAAAGGCTGCTGCAGCACGCACATCTGCATGTTTTTGATCATAATGGAAAATCATGCTCTGTGTGAAAAACTAAGAATATTTTACATGAAAAATATTAAATATGCTCCAGGATGACCAACAGTGAATATGCCCAAGTCTGGTATCAACCAGCATCTGTTAAAAACACATCAGCACAACATATGACACGGCTCTGCAGTGTAGGCCTCGCACTGTGAACGTCACGTGGATTCATCCATAAGGTTTAATATGATGTTGAGCCTTTGCAGCTATAACAGCTTCAGCTCTTCTGAGCTTCAGCTTTAGGAGTTTTATGGGAATTTCCACCATTCCTCCAGAAGAACAGTTGTGAGGTCAGACCTGATGCTGGACAAGAAGGCGTGGCCTGTCTCCACTGCTCTACACCTCTTCACCTGAAGCTTTGCACTTGGTGATGTAAAGCTTGGATGCAGCTGCTCAGCGATGGAAACCCGCTCCATGAAGCTCTCTATGCGCTGTTCTCCAGCTAATCTGACAGTCACATGAAGTTTGGAGGTCTGTGGTGACTGACTGCAGGAAGCCGGCGACCTCTGCACACTCTGTGTCTCAGCATCTGCTCACCCTGCTCTGTGATTTGACTTTGCCACTGAGTTGCTGTTGGTCCCAATTAGTCTCACAGTGTTATTATACTGAATGAATTCTAAAACCACAGGTGTCTGTGGAATATTTAGTATTGTGGAAATTTCATGACTGGGCATCCTGTGACAGTTCCACGCTGAGATACTCTGAACTCCTCACCAGTGTTGGTCAAGTTACTTGAAAAAAGTAATCAGTAACTAATTACTGATAACTTCCCCCAAAAAGTAATCCCGTTACTTTACTGATTACTTATTTTCAAAAGTAATTCATTACTTAGTTACTTAGTTACTTTTTAAAAACACGATTTACAACCTGAACAGGTGATAAAGTGATAGATCTTTCAGCCCAATTCTACTTTTTCTGCATAATCATCATACAAAATGTAATCAAATGGAAAAGTCTCTTTTTAAAACTTGTTTTATTAGTTTTAATCTTTTAACTTTATGCATCAAGCAAAAAATAAATTATCTGCAACATTCACTGACTGGAAGAAATTAGTTTTACATTTAAACCTATTTTCTGCACATTCCAGCACATAAAATAAAATATTTTTTGTGTTTACACTCAGTCTTTCAAATAGATGCAAGTAAAACACAGCAGGAAATAAATAAAGTCAAAGACTCAGCGGTCCTGTTGCTCTATTTTCACCTGTAAAGCAGGAGTGGGGCAGGCGGAGGTTTACCCTGGTGCAGGTGTGCCGCGGTCAGTGGAAGAATCCGCGAGTTTCTCTGTGAGTTTCCCATTACGTCGTAGCTACTCGGTGCTTGTTGGAAGTTTAGGGGTTTTTTCGCTGTAAAAAGAAGTTTTCTTCCCACGCACAGCGGACACTAATGTTTTTGTCACTTTTTATGGAATCAAACTCAAAGTAAGGTCAGTACTTCCACGCTTTAAACGCTGCACGCTCATACTCTCTCTGCACTCGATATGTGATGCATTGTTGATCTGCACACAGCTGTTGTCACCAACGTCGCACTCGCTTACGTCACTGTCGTGAGACATTTTCGCAAACAAATCACGGTTTTAGTAACGCAGTAACGCAGCGTTCCTACGGGAAAGTAACAGTAATCTAATTACCGTTTTGCAATAGTAATCCCTTACTTTACTCATTACTTGGAAAAAAGTAATCAGATTACAGTAACGCTTTACGCGTTACTGCCCATCTCTGCTCCTCACAGCGTCGCATTCTTTCACATATGTTTGTAGAAGCCGTCTGCGCTGGATTTGAAACACCTGTGGGAGTGACGGGAACACCTGATTTCAATGATTTGAATGGTTGAGTGAATACTTTTGGAAGCAAATGCAAAAATGAAGACCGAGCAAATAAAAAAAGTAATCCACAGATAGAACCTTGAAGTCCTCACAGCAGGTCAGACAGAGTTATATTCTCAGTGCATCCTCTGACTTTCTCCTCATTATTTCACTGCATGGTTTTTATTTAGAAAGCCTTTTCTTTAGGATTGTTCCCGTTAACACGTCATTTACTCTGAGTCCATTCCTGTGTTGGTACTAAAACCCCCTCTCTGTGCTCCCCGTGACCTCCCTTTAATATAGATCTCAGATACCAGGAGGACAATTAACAAGATTTACTCCTTCAGCCTTAAAGCTCATCGACTCGCTCTCTAAAATTCATTATGAGCTCACAGAGAATAGATTTTTCCCCCTCTCGACCTGAATAGAGCGATCACACCTCTTTGAAAAACACCCCATTTGTTTCCTTCTGAGTGCAGAGCTGATCGATTTTATCAGGAACAAAATCCATCAGGACCGAAGTGTTTGCAGCCTGGCATCATGACGTGTCACATCGCCAACACAACGAGTCACTTTGTGCAGAATCACAACTCGCTTTTTGGTTTCCGTGTGAGAAAAGTCTAACCTGAACATTGTCCACGTAACACAGAAAACAGACAAAAAAGTGCAATTTTCACCAAAACTATAATTACTGATAAATAAAAATAACCCTCAGTTCTGATGCGTTAAGAGAACGAAGCTCCATATTTGTGTGACTCGGTCTGCTTGCATGCAGCTAACACACTAACACTAAACCCGAGTTCAGAGTTAAAGAAGTGTGCAGCACATTTAAATGTAGGAAACAAACATTGCGCCTCAGCTGGGAGAGAAAAATTCATTTACTTTTGTTTTCATTAATATTTCACTTTATCTTTTGTTTTTGAATAACTGAAATAATCCACGGGTATTTTATTTTGAAAGTCAATCCCACAGATTAATTGAACTGATTAAAAGGTGAGCATATAAGAGAAATCTGATTGAATCTTTATTGAAAAAGGTGAACTATAACTGGATAAATAAAATAAATAAAATGACAGTGTGGGGAGACATGAAGGCCTCCCGTTCTGCGTCTGCGTTTCCATTATTTTTCTCATTCCTTCCTTCTTTGCTCCTTTCCTTTTTCCAGCCCATAATCACTTCATCTCCTCCCTCTAACCCCCTCTTCACCGAGATCCCTGTCAAATGATTTCAACCATCTCCTCTCCTCTTATTTTCTCCTCCCCTCTCTTCCTTGCGTTCCTCTTCGCTGCCTCTCCTTCCTGACCTCTCCTCTTCTCTAAATTATTCCCTCTTTTTCCTTCCAACAGTCCTCCTGCTTGTAGGAACCTGTCAAAGCAGCTGCACAGTGAATTTCCGTGCCTCGTCAATCAAACAGCGTCTCAGGTCGTGTGGCTGCAGTTTCTTTCACTGCTGCTTACATAACCTGTGTCGGATAATTGTGTCGTAACGCTCGTGATTTTGTTTTAGGTTGAAACGAAGCTCTTCTGGGGAGCGAGCTCTCCTCCGTCCTCGTCACCTTCTCTCCTCGTCTCCTCTCCTGGTCTTTACTTCTTCCCTCCGTAATTGCTTGTCAGCAGCCGCCGTCTCTCCCTCCCTCTCTCTCTCTCAGTGTGATTTTATGGCAGATCTTCCAATCTGCTGCTGTTGAACTGTCACCCCGTCAGCCCCCCCCGTGCTTGTGTGTGTGTGTGTGTTGGCACAGTATGTAGTCTGTGCGAGTAATCGATGATGATACTGTGTGTGTTTGTGTCACCTTTAACCTTCTGGAGACTGTTGAGGCTTTCAGTCTGTCAGCTTGTGAAGATTACAGGCTGTAGGTGCTGCTGCTGCTCGCACAAACACACTAATTCATCCCTCGACTCTGAGCTTTGAACAATGACTGGATTTCAAAATGTCACAAATGGAGAGAAAATGTCATAAAAACATGTTTCAGTGTTGATACAGCTCAGTGGTAAGGACGGAGTACCACAGTACAAAAACACACACACACGCACACGCACACACACACACACACACACACACACACACACACACACACACACACACACACACACACACACACACACACACCCATCATTGGTGTTATTTTGATTTGATTTGCATAAGAAGCCTAATAATATGTTTTATATGCACTTTAGCAGAAGAGAGGAAACAAACAGAGAACATGAGAGAGATAAAAATACAAACAAAGCGAACAGAACATGAGGGATGAAGAACAGACTCACGGAGGCAAAACACACAATCTGACAACAGACAGCAAATAGAAGCTGATTAGACACAAATGAAACTGCTGAGGGGGGTTAAAGGAAGGAGCTCTGACACAGACAAGCAACAGATGGAAACAATCATGGAAGACGAAGGCAGGAAGTAAATGCACAGGTGACACACGAGGAAGAGCAATGACTAAAAATAAAATGGGAAGTGGAAACAAGGAAGACGAGACAATGCAAAGGATCACAAAACGAGGAAACACCGGAGACTCGAAAATGTATGAACACAAGAAATGATGTCAATAAATACAAACAAAGATTACAGAGACCAAATATTGAATCTTTAAAGACCAACAAAGGACCGAGCTTTGAACATTTAGAAAGTCTTTTTCTGACTGAGAAAAAAGAGAAAAAAAGTATTTTGGCGGCTTTTAGACGCAGATTCTGTTCTCATCGTTCTGATTTTGACTGATTTTAGCATCTCGTACTATCAAAGCTTAGACATGAAGGAAGAGCCCAGCTCAACAGCTTCGAGTCGTCCTTGTTTCCATTATTTGCTTTATGTTTTTGTGAGTGCCGATTACTAGAATCTTATTTCTTTAGGAGACAGGACTTGGGACTTTAGTTTTTGAAAGTTCAACAGAGAATATCTATAAAACTCTTCTCGCACTTATTTTAAGATTTAACTTCAGAGTTGATCAGAAGAGTTTGCCTGAGCAGATCGGTGCTTCTCTCCCTGCACCGTCTCCTCCGTCCCTCCAAGCAGTCAGGCAGACGGCCCCGAGTGCTTCTGTTGGATGAAATCTTTCCTTCCAGTGTCTCCAAATGATTCTGTAAGGGAATAGATGATACAAATAGTGTATTAGCTTAGAAAACTATAAAGTACTGCAGAAATGGGCTGAGATGACTTCTGATTGAAGTGAATACAGACTAATACATGTGCACTGTACCATGTCTGCTCGGTCCTTTCAGGAACTTGACAAACTCACACACGTAACCACAGGCAGACAGTGTTTATGCTAAAGCGACAGAGATAAATGGATGTTTGGGCAGCAGACTCACTTCAGCACACACATCACCATCGCGTTTCAGACAACAGCAGAAATACACACTAACCACTCTGTGTGTGTGTTTGAATAGTGAGTGTGTGCAAGTGCAGAAACCTTCTAGTTCAAAATAGCAAGAGAGTGTTGTTTGAAGAGATGTGCATGCCTGTGTGTGTGTGTGTGTGTGTGTGTGTGTGTGTGTGTGTGTGCGTGTTTGGTGGGTGGGTGTGACACACTGTAGACACTGCAGAGGCATCTCTCCCTCTGTCGATGTAATTACTGTGTTGAGCTGATAAACTGCTCTCACAGGACTCACCGTCAGCAGGAGGGGGGGCAGAGGAAGGCGGGAGGAGGAGAGGAGAGATTACAGGATGGAAGGAAAGGAGAGAGGGTTAGGAATCAGGACAAGATGACAGATGAGCAGAGGAGGATGCAGAAAAAGGGAGATGACAGAGAAGCAGCAAGAGAGGGAGAGGAGTGTGGACAGATGGAGGTGAGAGGAGATGCTGTGCAGAGAAAACAAAGGATCTGAAAAAGGGTGGAGAGGAAAGAAAGGGTTGGGGAGGAGAGCAGAGCAAAAGGAGGTGAAGAGGAGGAGCGAGGATGAGTTAAAGGATGGAGAAGGAAGAGAAGATGAGGAGAGGGGAGGTGTATTGATTCAGTTCTATGACAGTGTTGTGTATTTCATCTGGGCAGGGCTGGAGCCATAAACCCCCCCCCCCCCACACACACACACACACACTCACTACAAAGTGACCTTTAAGATGATAAAATGATAAAAATGAAAACAAAGTGAAATCGACGTCCATTCTTCAAGACTCTACAGCAGGTGATGTGTTTAATGACCTGCAGTGAAAGTACGCAGAAATATCAAAGTCTAACGATTCCTTTGTTCATCCAGTTTGAAACATATTTAGTGCCATTTGTGGATTTGGGGTAATGATGCCACTGATGCCCACTGGATGCTCTGACTAGGGTTCGGTTTTCCTCTCTAGGTCCAATGGTTCATTGATCTGATTGGCTGAAGTTTGCCCATGATAGACACTGTGAGTCAGATGGTTTATCCAATCAGCTGCCAATTTTTCTTTGAAAGTGCCTGACCTTTTCCACACCGTTTCCAAGGACAACTTCCCAGATGGTGTAACTAAGCATCTGGCACGTGTGTTTTTGGACATCTTTAATTAAAGTCAAATATATATATGGTTTGCCATCACATCGTGCCCGGGCGTTCATGTCCCCCTGAGGATAAATTATAACAGTATTTTAAGAACTTCCTCATTTGACACCATCATTAAATGAAGAAGAAGATAAAGAATTTCCCAGTTCTGTGTTTCATGGAATCTAATAAATGATGAATGGTCTTTTTTATAGGGCAACTTTATACATAGAGAAGTTATTTTCATTTCTTTCACACACACACACACACACACACACACACACACACACACACACACACACGTGTAACATGTAAGCCTTGCACAAGAACATTTTAGCACGTATGCACTACAGCCTGAGCCACAGCTGCCCATAAATCTGAAATCTATCTATCCAGGCACTTTACATTGTAAGGTAGAGACACTTCAATAAAAAGATCAAACCCCAACAATCAAACAATGAGTCAGCACTTGGTGACAGTGGGAAGGAAAAAACCTTTAACAGGAAGAAGAAACCTCCAGCACAGCCAGGCTCAGGGAGAAGAAGACGGGTCAAAAGCAAAGTTCCCTCTAATGTTCCCTCTAATGTTTCATGTGTCTGAGCGAGCACACCAACTCCCTGAGCGTCCCTTGGACCACTGTGAGCAACAGCAGACGTGTGCACTGTGGTCACGCCAGCATCCAATCCATGCAAGTTACATGTTTATTAAAGTAATCAAATTACAGCATTTACATTTATGTTAGACGACTTTTAATTAACTGCTTTAGCCCACTGACAATGAAAATAAAAAAAAAATCTTGTTCATGACCTGTGCAGCATGTTAACACTATTGGAAGTAAAAATAACTTTGACAACAATTTTGAAAACACAACTTTCTTTCTTTCTTTTTAATAAAGCTCTGACTTGTATTATGAGTCTGTGGTCTGGGAGAGTAACTCTGTCTGCAAAATACAGTAAATAATGACCAATGTTGGGTAGATAATTATATAGTTACTTCTTCAAAAAAGTAACTGAGTTATGCAAACAACAAAGTGTTTGCAGCTGTTTACCTAAAAATGCAGCCAGCAGCGTTTTTAAACAAACATTTCAAACTATTTACAGAACATGTCTGTGAAGGTTCTCAGTCATCCAGGTCATTGTAGTCAAAGGAGCTTACAAAGAATAACACACAACAAAACTATTGACTACACTACACACTAACTACACAGTAACTACACACTAACTACACAAGATTTGTGCTAAACGTCTCAAATCTCTCACATCTCAAACACGCCGTCACTCCTAAAACTTCCCCCTCCCTAAACATTTAAATGCCATGTTGCCATATCATTTTTTGATTGGTTGATATGGTACATTTTTCCACCAATAGGAAAGGGCGGGGTGTGTTGTCTTTGCTCACAGGCTTTCGAGCGTTTTCCTTATAAAACGCCGTTTTTACCGTTTCTTCCC